>NW_015652168.1:909420-914873 GCF_001515625.1 Sinocyclocheilus rhinocerous
AGCTGGGTCAAAACAACCCAACCGCTGGGTCAAAACAACCCAATAGCTGGGTTTGTCCCTTTTTAACCCAGCATTTTTTAGAGTGTATAGACCGTGTTAGCTGTATCAGCAATTGGAGATGGGTTTCTCAGCTGTGTGGTGCGAGATGTTTCTCATCTGTTACCTGTGACCCTCAAACATCAGGGTCTGTGGGACAAAGCTGTAGCACTCAAACAGCACTCAAAAATGTGTTGATTTATCAGAGGGGGTCAAGGTTTTGCAGATTAGCACGTGCTGGTAGATGCCCAAACGAAAAAGCTCATTTCTCCTTTGACAGCTTGCTATGTAATTTTGAGTGCCATTGAGCTGCCATGAGCAAAGATTTCAAATCGTGTACTTCCCCTTGTGAAAAAGAAGTGCGCTTAATTGTACTGAAAAAAAAACTGTGCTTGGAGATGATATAATAACGAAATAAAGGCCATTTAAGTGTAAGAAGTGTACACTTGAAGACTATGTTTCTTAATGTTTTTTGTTTTTTTTAAAGTGCACCTTGTTATATGTCAGATTAACAGCTTTACTCTAAAGTGCATTTTAGATCATAATGGTTTAATAATATTTTGTCATGTTTTAAAGAAATACACTTATTTTGATGTGTTGACTAACATACTAAAGCATAAAGCTAAAATGTGACCCTGGAGCACAAAACCAGTCATAAGGGTCAATTTTTTGAAATTGAGATTTATAGATCATCAACATAAATAAGCTTTCCATTGATGTATGGTTTGTTAGGATTGGACAATATTAAAGTTAAATATAACTGACTTAACAATAATTATGACTCCACATATAAAGGTGTACTTAAGTCTTAATTAAGTGGGTTAGACAGCACTCTAAAGTCCAGCTAAGTGCATTTCATATAAATATAAACTGTAATAAATTTTCATTCAATTGCAAATTACATGAAATTGTGTGTAGAAACATTACATTCAGTTCGCACTTCAGTAAATTCGTTTAAAGTATATATTTTTTTCGTAATAAGTACTCTTTTTTACATGTATGCTGAAGTATACTTCTTTTTCATAAGGGTCCTGGGGTCCTGAGCCAACCAAAAAACTACCATTGACATTAATGGGAATGCTAAGTATAATATGGATCTTGAATTTAGCGTTAGAAACCACACAGTCATCATTCACTTTACGTGGAAAAGCTCGAGGGTGAGTAAATGGTGAACTGGCTCAGTTCAAACAAATGTATTGTAAAATTAAAACCGCTATTTAGTCCTGTGCTTCTGGTTAGACTATCAGTTTGAATTGCTGTTTATAACACATTTATGTTCATAATTGACATTTCAGAGTGAAACAGTATATTCAATAATAAGAAATGCAGGGTGGAATTTGATTTTATCCATCCAGAATTGTTTGAATCAAAGTGGTGTCAACAGAAAATAAGTTATTTTGGAGGGAGAACAAGATAAACCTTTTTTTTTTAAGAATATGCTGTGATGAGACTTTTATCAGGAAGGTAAAAGTCTATGTACATAATTCAAATCTCAGCTTTACTCCTAAACAAATGCCTCATTTGATTTCTATGCCGTTTGTGAAAAGGTTTGACCGAATCATCAAATAGAATCAAATCACAGCGTCACTTGTCAAAACACCTGCTTCTCCGTTTTTTTAAATTTAGATAGTACTAACGCAAGGCAAAAACACATCATTTAGCAACCCATTTTTAACACAGCCTAGTCTATTTGTCGCTTACAGGTAGGACAGAAATGACTTTCTAATTAGAATGAGTACATAACCCATTTTCACTGTTTAACACTTTAGACCGGGAAACAACTGACATTAATGTGGTGGTCCTCAGTATGTTTTAGACATCATAAGTGGTGTTCAAGCTTTGAGTTATTTTGAGAATCACTGTAAAATATCTATTCAAGACCAGCATGCAGTCATGCAATCATGACCTTTTCATGGAAAATAACAATAAAGAGACTGAATTCCATCCCCCATCAGAATAATAATACTGAATAATCTGGGATAAAAATAGCTGCCTGTTGTGGATGTAAATGCTCACTGTTGTTTTAAATTAAGTGGTGCTTCACATTTAAAAAACTCCTGAAAGACTGATGCATGAGTGGCGTGTTTGGAAACACAGCGGCGTTCAACCTCTGCCCAGCATCTAAATCCCTGTCGTATCCTAGCTACTACGCAGATGAAAAATAAATTCAAGAGCGCTCTCCATCTCAATGAATGTGTCCACCATTATTTACACAATGTACATCAGGCCCAGGGTGTAGTTCCTGAACAGTAATGCCTCACTTCAGGAAAGCTGCTCTTTTCTGCCTTAAGCAGTCCAATTTTGCAGTGTGCCATTTTTGACATGTGTTTTGTGTAAAAACGGAAGGCGGCAAAAGACTGTTCACCAAAGAAAATGGGCCAGAGTCTTGATAAGTGGGCCACAGTGTTTTATAAAAAGCTCAGACTTAGATGTCGGTTTATGTTACGCTACTTTATATAACACGTAAGGGTAACTCAAGTGCGAGCTGTTTACGTTCTCTGCTCTGTCTTTTACAGTGAATGGCAAAGAAAGCCATTCAATAAATGGGCAGCTGTGTGAAGACACTAACAATTATCAAGGGGAACGTTATAGTATTTTTCTTACACTGACGTCTATGAGAATCTGCAACCATAGTACAATAGTACTACCACTGTATTCTTTACAATTAACCTTTTAGTACTATGATATATTTCAAGTACATTCATATATAATCATAGATGGAAGTTGGTAGTGTTGGGTCCGAGTCCACCTTGTCAAGTTCGAGTCAGGTCCTAGTCTTTAACCAGTTGAGTTTGAGTGAGATGTTTATTAATGTCTTTTTATTTTAATTTTATGTTGCTACTTATTTTTTATTATTATTATTATTATTATTATTATTATTTTGTTATCTCATGGTACACATGACATGGATTTGTCTGCACTCTGAAAAATATCTGCATCCAAAATGTCCGAATCCAAGTCCATCCGAGTCTATCCGAGTCCAAGTTCATTCATTTTGAATACCCCCGCTCTAGAATATTCAATTTGACTTTATTACAACATTACAGTACTTTTAAATATTACAACAAGCAATTTTTAATATTAGAAATATTACAACACAATTAAGGATTTAAGCATTATTAACAGCAACCTGTGTGTGTGTGTGTGTGTGTGTGTACCTGGTATTCCCCCAAATTATGAAGAATGTTCCCACAAGTATAGTGAAACCAGTAAATTTGGACCTTTTGGGGACATTTTTGGTCCCCATGAGGAAACAAGCTTCTAAATCATATAGAATGAAGTTTTTTGAAAATCTAAAAACGCAGAAAGTTTTGTGTGAGGGGTAGGGTTAGATAGAAAATACAGTTTGTATAGTATAAAAACCATTATGTCTATTGAGAGTCCCCGTAAAACATGGAAACCCAACATGTGTGTTTGTGTGTGTGTGTGTGTGTGCTGGGCTTCAAGAGAGTGATCATACATATGTGTTGTACTTAATTTGATCTATTTTTTTTTAATCTTTTTAATTTTTATCTCTATCTGTCTACCTATAGAAGAATAATAGAAGAATTGGCTTTCTGTTGACTATTCTGAAATCAAACCACATTTGAAATATATTAGTTTACAGAAGCAACTTCGCTTATATTAATGTAACCTCTGACCCTGAGAGAAAAGACCCTGGTCATCTTTATACTTCACTATTAATATTTCAAACGACTGATTATTACGGTTTGAATATGGATATTTTTCTTACAAAAACGCATCGATTCGCTACAGAAGGCCTTTGTTCACCCCCCGGAGCCGTGTGAGACACTTTTTTTATGGATGGGCGCTTTTTATTTAACTTCTTTTGGACTGATGCATGCAACACCTGCTGAGTGCCATTAAACAGCTTGAAAGATCAAAGACAATTTTTAATATAACTCCGACTGGATTCGTCTGAAAGAAGAAAGTCATATACACCTAGGATGACTTGAGGGTGAGTAATTTGTGGGCTAATTTTCATTTTTGGGTGAACTAACCTCTGAACAAATTATGAGTTGTGCTTGACAGTGCAAAACTCAAAATTGTGCAAAATTGAAAGTGATTGCCAGAGTGTTGCTATGTCCCTTACAAAAATTAGCCATGGTTTTATTATAGTAAAAGTGTAGTAACCATGGTTTTTTGGAGGGTTGATTACCATTTGTATAACCACAGTTTTACTACAAATACAGTGGTTAAACTATGGTATGTGTAGTAAAACCATGGTTAACGTGTGGTTACGATGGTTTAACTACAACAACCATGTTTTTTTTGTTTTGTTTTTTGTTTTTATTTGTAGTAAAACCATGGTTAATTTTCATAAGAGGTGGTTGCTAAGCTGTTCTGATTGGTTGATTGGCTGGATGGTTGCTATGTTGTTTCTTACAGAAACAGCCCACTCTAAGCCTCTATGATATTCTTATCTCAATATAAGTCCCTACTTCAATATAAACTGGAAGAGTTGCCAAATTTTGTTTGTTCATATCACTAACCCTAAGTATTAGCAATAGTAACAGTGATGCTTGCCATTGGAAGTGCCACTAATAACTCTTTATATTATATAGGAAACTTAGATAACAGTAACATTTAAAAACAATTTTTAAAATAAAAGCTAAAAATGAGAGACTGTAGTTTTAATCTCCTCCTGAAACTGAAATCCATTTTGATACCCAGGTATAGATACAGCCTCTCACTCACTGACGGAGGAAAGTAGATCATCTACTAATAAAAGGAAATTTCCCTTGAGCCTCTTGGATCCAGCGAGCAACAGTAGCACAGGAAATAATTAAACTGCTTTGGAAAAGCAAGGCACAAGGCAAATGAACACAACAGGCCATCAACATCAAATCATGCAAGATGAAAATGATATTCAGTACATGTAAAATGTTAAATGTCTTCCCCAGTGACACGTCACAATGCATTGCACCGTAACAATTTGAGTCTGTCTTTACACTGCAAGCGTTGAATCTGCACATCACCTCGGATATTCATAGATCAGTCAGCTGCAAGCTTGAGGCTACACTTCAGCGACAGTAAGATGACAATAAAATCCTATTGAACTGAAATCCATAGCTATACAAACTGACTTTGGATGGGTTGTTTTAGAGCATTTTTAGAAATAATGTTAGTACTGCTAGAAACAAAGATGATTTAATGGTAAACCAAGCCACATCACAAGTTGACGTTGATGTAATGGTTAAAGGGGTCATATGATGTTGCTAAAAAGAACATTATTTTGTGTATTTGGTGTAATGAAATGTGTTTATGCGGTTTAAGGTTCAAAAAACACATTATTTTCCACATACTGTACATTATTTTTTCTCCTCTATGCCCCGCCTTTCTGAAACGCGTCGATTTTTACAAAACTCATCGGTCTGAAAAACGAGGTGTGCTCTGATTGGCCAGCTATCCAATGC
>NW_015652168.1:916264-951156 GCF_001515625.1 Sinocyclocheilus rhinocerous
GTGATGTAGACATGTGGGGGCGTGTTTAAACGAGGCGTTTTAGGAGGGTGTGGACCAGTCTAAACTTTTATAAAGAATATCTATTTGGGTTTGAGACTTTAGTCTTTGCAACTTTAGGGATCTAATCTATTCACGAACAGCTTGTAACACTCCAAAGAGAAAAAAAACTTGAAATCGCATCATATGACCCCTTTAAATTATTTAAATACATCCTTTATTTAAATTATTTAAATAAATTATTCCATCCATCCATTAAAATCTTGAAACTGTGTGTACTGTACAGGGTCACAGGGTTGCTGGAGCCTATTCCAGTGTCTCAGGCCAAAAGTATAGAAACACCCTGGAGGAATGACCAGTCCATCACCAAATCTCAAATACGATACTATTAAATAATTTTATTTCAGACAGATAGGGAAACTCAAAAACAAACATGGCGCCCATGCTCTGGCTGTGTATTCATTATTATTCAAGCGATCACAAGTCCTAATGGTCTAAGACATTAGCCAGTACACAAACTCCGACACGAGCCCTCTGTCTTATCAAACCTGTGTTGTTAAATGCTCATTTCTGAATTTCCTCTATGCGAGCTGCAGATTTTACAATATTAGTTAATAAACTTTCCCAGCCTACATCATGAAGGCAGGTCTAAAGGCACAGCCCACCATACCAAATGACTGTCTTACAGAGAGGGAGAGAGAGAGAGAGAGAGAGAGAGAAAACTAGGGCACTATTATCTGGCCTCTTTTTCCAAGCAGAAGCAGAGATTTGTGGACAGTGAGCTGGGGTGAAGAGATAGCGTTGTTGCCGTGTGACTTTTGCATTTCCCTTAGTGCCTGAGAAGTAAACTAAACCAAAGCGTTAATTTAAGGGCAGAGACACTTCCAAACTACGGCACAAACTTATCTTCAGAGGCCACCATGCTGGAGGACAAGAAGACCAAGGTGAAGATCACCTTCCTGGTTATCCTGGTGGGCATCTCGTCCATGTTGGCGGCGGTGGTGACGGACCACTGGGCAGTGCTGAGTCCCAGGGTGGAGCGGCTCAACACCACCTGCGAAGCGGCACACTTCGGACTCTGGAGGCTGTGTAAAAAGAGTATCTTCATTGTGGAGGAAGACCCCCAGGGCAAAGGCTGTGGGCCTATCAGCCTGCCAGGAGGTAAGGAAGTTCACGTCGAAGTTATTTCTCATGACCATCATTAGCACATGTCCAACCATTTCATCCGATGCAGCCCAAAGGCATTGATCTGTCTTCTGTGTTAAGTTTTTAGAAGAGCACCTCATTCATCTTAAGTTTTGTACATGGAAATTGGGGAGCAGAAGAAGCCAAGTCAGGCATTCTATCATATTCTCACACAGTGCAAGAAAGTTCAAGGTGAAAAGTTTTGTTATCTGGAGCACTGCAGTTTCTCCTTTCAACATTAATTGCCAATTTGAGTGGGAGTCTGTTCCTGGGAGTTTGCGAGGGTCTATTTTATTTGCGCTGTTTTTGAATTGCTTAGGGAGGTCACTGACCAGAGTGCTAATGAATCGAACGGGCATTGATTTGCTGTTTCTGACGTCATTGGGTTGTTTAAGGCTGTAATAGATAGGTTAAGGTGATTTACAAGCAGATCAGTGGATATGGATTAATGGAAAGGCAGATGAGTTAAATCTACCTGTGGGAGACAGGAAATAACTCGACTGTTCTTTACGCTGCTCTAGGGACGGATCGGCCTGATTTCATTCCTGCACCCAAGCTCATGAGGTCAAACAGATTGAAGAGAAGAAGAAAAGAGTGTGAAAAAGTAAATGCAATTCACTCATAATTCCTTCTGTTGCTGACAATTAACCATCAACTGCATTATGCAAACATACTTACTTTAACGTTTAATGCTTGAGAATTACAGATGGCAGGTTATAGATCAAATGTCACACAAAAAGATCATAGTATTTAGTGGATGAATGGAACAGAGGGCTCAGAAACCACACAAAAACAACTAGAGTAAAAAAAGTCATTGGATCCAGGCTGTGATCCAGGGCACAGTAAGACCAGCTTCCTCTTTTCACATCTCAGGAAGAACTATGGGGATAAACAGAGCGATCCGTCCCTCCATGTGTTCCTGTGAATGTCTGGGGAGGATCTCCTCCTTAAGCAAGGCCCCAGGATTTAACATCAACTATAGATGTTGAAGGCAAAATGACAACAGCCTACACAGTTGCAATTGGGTTAAACCCTATTTCTCCAACTCAGTTACTAATTTTAGACTAGTTGACAACTGGCTATGACAGTGCACTATATTTCATCATCCAGGATGTAGCTTCAGCCTCAGATGCCATTGGACCATTTATGGACTGAAGACCATTCATCTGAGGCGTATTTACACAAAATGACAAGAGCTTTCCTAAAGCAGCAAGCTCCTATCTGATTGGCTCTATGCAATTTCTGGGAATCAAAATGTTACAGAATAGTGCACAGGTTTTTGCCAGTCCACCAGGAAACAAGGCTGCTACAATCACGTGTATCCGTTTGTGTCCCGCAGTAGTATTAACCACTCCCCTCCAAGTTACGCCTACTACTACACTTTACACCCCCTACAACGAAACAGCCAATTAGGGAATCGCTGATGTCGTTATACATCTCTTCTTCTGCTTCACTTTCCTTGCTTTTTAAGCTTCAATATCACCTCTTCAATATCACCTCCCAGCGATGAGGTATACAGATTGTATTACATAGCTCACCAGATATCGTAAGTCATTCCGTTTCTAAAAAGTATTTCAATTAGAAAACGCGATAGTACATTTTAATTTTATGTAAGGGGTAGGGTTAGGGTAAGGTTTAGGGTTGGGGGTAGGTTTTTAGCTATGATTACCATAGGTCCGTATCAAACATTTCATTTATAAAACATAATTTACTTGAAAAGATTGTTTTAGTCAATAACATTGTTTTTCTGCAGGAGGCATAACTTATAGTAGTAGACGTAACTTGGAGGGGCGTGGTTTGTAGTACTGCGGGACCCTTCTCGCTACAATGAGAACTTCTGAAGAGGAGGAGTCAAAAGTTTGAAGTCACTTACCTAGTTGCTTTGATCTTTGAAAAGTCAAGAGTTTTAAGACTTAGTAGCAAGTACATGAGATTTCCTTAAGAATACCTATGCATTGCACTATACTCTCAGGGATATCTGAAATTTAGCCATCCATAAACCTCATGTAAAAACAGCGATGGGCCAAAAGTGAGTGGTTCTTGACTGGAATAAGCTGCAGAGTGTACTAGACTTTATGCCGATAGTCAAAATTCAGATTAGCAATAACACAATTAGGACTAGCCATTATTCCCTCAGATCTAAGATATAATTTTAGAGGGCAGATTATTGGTCAAAGTCAACTAAATCTGTGCTTTGTCAAACATTTCCTGTATGATAATGCACAGTACCAGTATTGTTTACCAATGTGCAGCATGAGTTTTCTCCAAACGAACCCCGCAGCTCTCACTTTAGACCATGAGGAGATAAGCAGTACAATGAGGTGGAGGATTCCAGTCTTGGCAGAGACCTACTGATATTCCTGCCCCAGTGGGATAATTTGTGCTGGCAAGGGTTAGAAAGCACCTAACCCTGAGGCTCCACGGACACCTTGCAGAGCACAGCCATTCAAAGCGACGTCCTATGAGACAAGGTGTGGCCCAGTTCACACTAGTACTGCAAACACCACTGTCTGGGAAGTGGTTAGATTTGGATAGCCTCTTGAATTGCACAAGCCATAAGCCAAAACATGAGCATTTAAGCAGTTATATTCCTGCTTGCTCGATGATTCTTGGCTTCACTCCCAGACCTGCTTCTCACAGAGGGAAAAGAAGAGCTATGAGTGTTGGCGAGACTCATCAATTTCTTCGAGGGATTCTAGGATTTCACACTCATTCAACACTCGGGTCTGTTAAAGTGTCTCTCGATCTTCCCAGTGGAGTTAATTACGTTAAAATAGTCATTTTAAGTGACTTGAAACAACTTGAAAATGGAACCTGAATTCTGATACAGTATTGTAGTATATAACTGTTTAAAGAAATAGTTCACACCAAAAATGAAAATTTTGTCATCATTTACTCACCGACCCCTGTTGTTCAATACCTGTATGACTTTCTTTCTTCTGTGCAAGATAAAAGAAGATATTTTGAAGAATGTTGGTCGTATCAAGACATGTCATGGCAGGACAGCAGATGGCATTCTCTCTTGTTCTTGTTACCAAAAGCATTGTACCAAGATTTTCAATTTTCAATAACAACTTAAACTTTCCTCACAGAAAGTTATTGTATGGCTTCAAAAGACTTACAGCGCACAAATCATATGGACTACCAGTAGGGGCCGTTCACACAGAACCATAGACTTTAAAAAAAGATGGACGACGCCTCTCCACTTCCTTCGACTATAGAAAAGTGAAGCCAAAACATCCCAGTATGGCCGCTGTCATCTTGCGAAAATGACGTCATTTGGAGCCAGAGTCTGTGCAGTAGTGATTCATTTGGAGGCCAAGTCTGGGCAGTAGTGATCGTGAGGTGGAGCCACAGTATCAAAGTCCCGGCCAAACTCCCACAGACCCAATCGCAAGCTCACAATCATGACGCCACACCCCATTTTATAGCATCAAATAACCAACTAAAAGCAAACTTATTAGAAAAAACGAACACTTCAACATACATGATGGAAACCATGTTTGGAAAAAAAATATTTGAAGTGTAATTTGATTATTTAGTTTGTCTCACGTCCCATTAGATTACATTGAGAGGGTGGGGTTTATGACCTATATTTATGACCATTGCGCTCACGTATTGCGTCTTTTGCGGTGTCTTGCCACTCATCAATGCCAGTTCCAAAACAATGGACCAATCAGAAGACCCCAGAGGCGGGGCAAGCTTTGCGAGCTTTTGTTTACAGAGCAAGTTGGCATTGCAACTGTATCATTTGACGGCAACATGGTGGAGGAGGCATTCTGCACTGCGCTTTTTTTTTTTAAACTTCTCCTGAGCGCTGCGTCAACGCATTTTTTAGACGCAAAGATGCATTCTGTGTGAACGGCCCCTTACAGTACTTTAATGGTGCTCTTTTGTCATTTGTGGAGCTTGATGGTCCCTAATCACTATATGTGTTCGTTGTGCGAAAAAGAACTGTGAGAAGATCGAGTGTGAATCTTTTTTGTGCTCCACTGAAGAAAGTAATTTGTTTTGAACAACATGAGGGTAATGATGAGGCTAATGACAGAACTGTTATTTTTAGATGAACTATTCCTTTAGTACCTTTGTGTTGCAGGGGCTTTAACTCAGTTGACAGCCAAACTTCTGCAAAGGCACAGAGGCCCCGGAGGAAGCCACTTCTCTTGTGCGACCCAGATATAAGCACCCTTAGCGGGTCAGCTGCTTTAAATTTGTCCTCCTCCTCTCACATTGACCCAGAATCTAACGGTCACTCTGCAAGTGGACAAAAGAGGACACCTCTGTTTTCTTGAGCTACTGCTCCATATTTACCAAAATTAAATCAGCATAGCCACCTCACGCCGCTCGAAAACCTCACGCTAAAGGCAACTTGCATGGGCCACAAAAGAGAGGGAGCTTTAATCAAGATGTAAAAAACTAATATGACAGCCACTGCAACCCAGCAATCGACCTCCTCCCTGAAATAAGTGCTTCCATTAACAAACCTGCGAGGTCAATGATACGCCCCAAATCGCTATTTTCGGCTCCTCATTTTGTGCGGTGGTGCCGCTAAACTGAAAAGACTCACACTGTTCTTTTTGAGCTTTAGGAACAATCATGCTGAAAAACAGATCTGCCTACATGCAGAGCAAGGCGCATGGCACAGGTCTCGCATTCGATACGTGCCAGGAGAGAAAATTAGAGATTTGTCAAGAGTGGCCCTTTTATCTGGGACTGATTCGTGATCGCTCTGTCCTTGTATGTCTCTGTCAAACGGATGAAGGACGCTGACAGGCCCACTGAAGCAAAACAGGTGAAGAGGACATGAAAAGACATCCAGTGGCTTGTAAAACACGGAGTCATGTCAATGAATCGCCACATAACACACTCAACAACTCTTTATTGCCGCAAAGGCCTCGAAACACAATTAAATCAAGTCGCACATCGTGTATTGAAATCCTAACGCAGGGCTATTTATGCCCAGACAACTGAACAGGACCCAACACGTGTATTAGCCCACACATGGCACCAACCATTACGGCCAAAGGCTCTCAGAGGCCAATCGTGAGATGAACTCATCCACAACAACTTGTGCTAAGGGCCTGTGATGGGAATAGTGAAATAAGCTGAGTAAATCACGGTCTAAAGCAGCGCAACGATGCATCCCAAACCCTCGCCACTGTCAGTCTGCCTTTACTAATAAAGCTAAGACCAGCCTGTTGCTAGGTAATCTATACATAGGCCTCCCTCAACCCCCCACTTGTGCTGGAGATTCTTGGTCCAGCGTTAAAAAACAGCTCCTCTGTCAGTCTTTCTCCCGGCACAGGGGACGCTGAGGTTGCTTTATGAGTTTAATCTAAAGAAGAGGTTCCTACGTATGAACTCTTATACAATGTGACTTTTCAAATTGCCCTGGGAGGTATGAGACAGAGGACCTGTAACTTGATGAACACATGGGCGAGAAGCTCATTTCTGTTAATTAGCCAAAGGTGGTGGTGGGTATTAGGCAATTGTGCAATGCAAAGTGTTATTTAGTTAAGTGAGGGAGGACTAAACAATGGTAGGAAACAGAGCTTGTTACATCTCATCAGCTGTCCAAAAACCCATACATAAATGTGCACACTTACAGGATCCTGTCATGAATACCAGCAAGAAGGCTTGAGCAAAGTAATCACACGCCCTCCGCACATAATTCAGAATTCATGATCCATTCGATGGAGACACACACGAATGCCTAGCTTGTTTTCGAGCACCCGGCTATGGTCTCTGGAGAAAATGTCAAGCGGGATCATTGGTAGTTTGGCTGCATCGTAACGACAGGCTACGGCAGCACCTGCAGCCCTCAGCTACAATCACTGTTTTCATCTTGTTTTGCAGTCAAGAACTGCTCCTACTTCAAACACTTCACATCAGGGGAAGAGGCTGAAGTTTTTGAAGTAAAGACTCAGAAAGGTAAGATTTTCCCCCTTTGAAATCACGAGAGGGTAGTGCACCGGTTTACACTTAAAACCAAGCAGGGATGAGAAGAAGTGGATTAGGAAATCAAATTAAATTTGCTCTGTAACCCATCCTCAGTGCTGGGTCGATTACTTGCAAATTGTAGTTTGTTACTGACAAAAATTGTAGTTAGTAATGTAATCCATTACATTACACATTTTAGGTAATATAATAGGACTACTTTTAGATTACTTTTGACCTTAACTAAACCGTTCGGTAATCTTGTACCATTCTGATATAAAAATACAAAGAAAATATATTCCATTCATTGTTATTAACAACACGAAGTGCATTACACATTACATTATGTCAAGGTTTCTCAAACTGGGGTTCGTGAAAGAACTGCAAGGCGTTCATGAATTTAACGAAAAGCTAACAATTAATGAAATCATAAAAATGTCAAATTAAAATAAATCATTTTAAAATAACAAAAATCAAAACACTTACTAAAAAATATTCCATTTATTTACAGCACCTGCATGTCATGTGACCATTAACCAGAACTCGAAAGACTTTCGAAACAAACCTCAAAGACCGATTATATATATATATATATATATATAGGCTATTTTAGCAAGGAAAATTTACAAGATGAAAAAGAAGTATTGTTTTAGAAGAACAATTTATTGCTATTGTGTGAATAATGTGTAATCATGTAATCAATAAAAAAGTAACTGTAGTCTAATTACGAGTATTTCAAAATGTAATATAATCTAATTACAAGTACTTGCTATTTGGAATCTGGTTACGTAATCCAGATTACATGTAATCAGTTACTACCCAGGACTGTCCATCTTGCATCGTTTACACAACACTCACGAATGATCCTGCTTTCCCAAGCAATCTTACTTCAAATTTTTGGCGGATAAATGATAAATGTCAAACAAACAGGCTACTCTAGCAAACCTCACCCTAGAAACCTCATAGCAACATGCTAAAAACTACACTGAACAACTTAGCAATGCATAACAACACACTAGCATTGTGTGCAATGAGTTTTGCATATGCAAGCACTGCTCCCGAGATATAATGATACAACATATTTGTTATTATTCGTGAAAGCTATGCTATATAAGTACCTTGTTCTTAAGATTGGAGCTTTGTCGCGCTCAGTTATGACGCAATGTCCACCAATCACAGCCAGTGCAATCTGGCAACCAAATATGGCCAGTGGCATTACATTTTCTGCCTACTTGAGCAGAGCGCATCTTAGCTATTTCACGCGCTAGCTCGGTCATTGAGTTAAAGAGGAATAAAGCCTTTTATCTGAGTTTGATAAAGTGCTGAATGCAGCGAGACGTGAAGCACGCACTTCCCGAGCCACATCCTAAAATGTCAATACTCATTCACAATATTGATCTGTCTGTATTACTAATTAATGACACATTAAAGGCAACATTAGTCTAGAGGTCAGACTGATTAGCCAGATCATCTGAATTAGCAGGGTAGATGAAGTCGTCCTTCAATGATCTGGTTGTGAATGCAAGCTGCCTGCAGAGTTGAATGGTGAATGCAAGTTCTTTTGGTAAGCAGCAGTTGCATTCAAAATCATTGATATTGATAATAAGAAAGAATAAAATTGGATAAATAAATATAAACCTATCAAGAACATAGAGTAATAGAAAGCTTATGTTGAAACTGATTAATTTAGCTTCTTGCTTGGGTTCTTATTAGGAATCCAACAGTCTTAACAATGAAAGAAAGAAATTATTTCTATTTTAATTACATAGCATGCATCACAACACGCCCAACGTTACAAACGATCAAATTAGATGTTCTTTCGTTTTGTTTTCAGTTAACACGCTAGCAGATTAGCCTGCATAGCACAGAGCACAGCACGCATTTACTACATATGATTATATGAAATACTTGTACAGCAGGTTTACACCTGTATGCATAGTTGAAGACAACTATGCATACATAAAAGAACAATTTAATAGTATAAGATCTCATAAGACCTGGTCTAGCTTTGATCCACACTCAGACTCACTGTGATTTTCTTCTGTCAGAGTACAACATCTCAGCCGCTGCCATAGCCATCTTCAGTTTGGCCTTCATGACCCTGGGTAGTCTCTGCCTCCTGGGGGCTTTTGGGAAGGGCAGAGACTACCTGCTGAGACCAGCTGGCATGTTTTTTGCTTTTGCTGGTAAGCACTATGTTAAACTGTAGTTTGAGTAATTTATCTGGTACCGTTGTACAGTTATGGTACCATACTTCTCTCATGTACACTGAATATTCATAGTTCAAACAATACCGTGGTATGGAGCCTACTACCATGGTATGTCAAAGAAACCATGTTATTAGCATTTATATTAGTTTTTGTTGTTGTTGTTGATACCCTTGTGTAAAAGAAATACACTTTAGCATACTTTTATAAAGAGTATTTATGAACTTATTATGTAATGTTTTCTGACACGATGTGTTATAGTTTAAATTTATTTTAAAAAAAATGCATTTAGCAGAACTTTAGAGTTTTTCTTGACCCACTTAAGTAGGAGTTTAAGTACATCTTTGTAATTTCATAATTATTTATATTGCCTTTGATAAATACTGTGTACTGTCGAATGTACTGTCAATCATTTATGATAAAATATACTTCAATGACATTTCTATTGAAACTTGTATATCATGTAATTAAATATATTACACTACAGTTCAAATTATAATGAAATACTTTACATGCACTGTAAAAAAAAAAAACTTGTAAAAAAAACGGTAAATGACTGGCAGCTACGGCTGCCAAACAAAAACCGTAAAATTAAAGTAAAATATCTTAACTGAAATAAAGTGCAAAAACAATTTTACAGAAATTTTCATTAAAGGTTTTACAGAAAAAAAATGTTTACAGATTTCTCCTTGTTTCAATTATATTTTACTTTAATTTTACGGTTTTTGTTTGGCAGCCGTAGCTGCCAGTCATTTACCGTTTTTTTTTTACAGGACTTTTTTTACAGTGTGTTTTAGTATGTTAGTTAGTCAAAATAAGTGTGTCTTTAAATCACAACAAAACATTATTAAAACATGACTGACTATAAAACTTTTAATTTGACATTATAAAGTGCATTTTTAAAAGTGTTTAATAAGTGTGTTGAGAAAGAGTCATGAAACTGTCTCTCAGTTCACTTAACTGTCCTTTATTTCATCAGTAGGGTCTGCAAGTACAGTTCTTTCAAGATTGGTCATTATATGAGGACCTTATACTTCCTGTTTCACATCTGTCTTGTGAAATTCAATTCTTTCTAACCTAAAAATTACACAATTGCCTGCCACACAGACATGCCACATCCCTAACAAACACACACTTGAGCAGTGCACCAACCTGACGCTCTGTGTCTGTCAAGACACAGCAAACAAAAACAGACCATCTGTGCGTATTTGATCCAGCACCTGCACCCTTTACGTAAACACGGCGCTCAGAAATAAGCAGTGTCTGTTTGACTTCAGCCGAGCATTTATAGGAAGCACCAGCAGCCACTTCCTGTTGAGAGAAATGCTTAGCGTGCCTATTAATAACCGGAGCACAGCTTTTTTGTTTGGACTAGAGGGAGAGGTGCCCGGCTAAAACACCCACAGCTAATAGAGAGTGTTTAGCATCTATTCATTCCGCCGGGCCGGGACTCGGTCTGCTTAAGAGCTCAGCCACTCTCACTCTCAACATGAGCGCCAATAAAAGAAGAGGCCTTATATTTCAGGCCTCTGCTAGCTGGATGCATGTTATGTAAGGGATCATTTTCAGTCTTGATGCAAAGCAAAAGGGTCTTGTATCGAGGCTGAAAGGGTTTGTTTTGCCAGAATGACTGTAGATTATGACACTTATTACATGGCTATTTGTCAAATAAATAAATAAATATGGAAAATCAAGTATTCCAGAGTGCTGTCTAATAATATGTATGGGTTGAACATTTTGTGCTGAATGTTTTATATGCTCAACTGCAGTTTGTCTACTGTGTACACATCAGATTGACTAAAAATAGTGTATATCAAGGGACCATCTACAGTATAGTAACTACAACCAGAGCTGTAGTAACAGAAAACATCATGCAAGATTCTGCGTTTATTAGACCATTTACATAACAGATGTGCTTTTATGATATACAGCTTCTTAAATGTTTTTCTGCAACAACTAAACAACAAAAATGAAAGCAACTGGAAAGTAAATTGAAAAGTAGTATTAATAAAAACCAATTTGAAAATGCAAACTATAATGATGCCAGTTAGAGATTTCTAAACCTGTAACCAGATAACCTTAGAATATGGAATATACTGTAAAATAAATAAATAAATAAATCGTAAAAAAAATGGTCAAATGACTGGCAGCTACAGCTGCAAAACAAAAACCGTAAAATTACAGTAAAATATCTTAACTGAAATAAAGTGCAAAAACAATTTTACAGAAATTTTCATTAAAGGTTTTACAGAAAAAAAATGTTTACAGATTTCTCCTTGTTTCAATTATATTTTACTTTAATTTTACGGTTTTTGTTTGGCAGCCGTAGCTGCCAGTCATTTACCGTTTTTTTTTTACAGGACTTTTTTTACAGTGTGTGTTTTAGTATGTTAGTTAGTCAAAATAAGTGTGTCTTTAAATCACAACAAAACATTATTAAAACATGACTGACTATAAAACTTTTAATTTGACATTATTATAAAGTGCATTTTTAAAAGTGTTTAATAAGTGTGTTGAGAAAGAGTCATGAAACTGTCTCTCAGTTCACTTAACTGTCCTTTATTTCATCAGTAGGGTCTGCAAGTACAGTTCTTTCAAGATGTGAAGTGTAGTACAAGTGCACATTCAACACAATTAAGCACACTTCTTTTTAACAAGGGTGATTTCATGACACTATCACGATTACAACTTACATTCAAGCAGTAGCAACTAGTCAAGTGTCCTGCAGGTCAAAAGCAGCTCTGAGCATGTATACGTACTCAAGGACTTGCAGGACGGTGTAATTTACTGCTAGTGAATCAATAGCCTAGAAACCCCAGACACTAACCACAAAAACCAGTGTCTTTATTCTCCATTTAACCTCTGTGACCTTCCTCACCCTCACAGGTCTGTGCATCGTCATATCTGTGGAGATCATGAGGCAGTCGGTCAAACGCATGATTGACAGCGACGAGACCATATGGATCGAGTACTACTATTCGTGGTCCTTCGCGTGCGCCTGCGCCGCCTTCACCCTCCTCTTCCTCAGCGGCATCAGCCTCCTCATCATCTCCATGCCACACATGCCCAGAAACCCCTGGGAGACCTGCATGGACGCCGAACCAGAACCCATAGACTAGAGTACCCTGTTGAAAAAAACCAGCATATGCTGGTTAGGTATGTTTTGATGCTGGGATGCTGGTTTAAGCTGGTCCTTTGCTGGTTTTAGCTGGTCCTTTGCTGGTTTATGCTGGTCATGTGCTGGCAAAGGACCAGCATAAACCAGCAAAAGGACCAGCTTAAACCAGCATCCCAGCGTCAAAACATACTTAACCAGCATATGCTGTTTTTTTCAACAGGGTAGCCTCGACCACAGAGTAAGAGCGCAACGCAGCTGACACAGGAGTCATACTAGCAGAGTGAATGATAATGATGCATTGCATTTATAGATGATGATAGTGATGCATTGATATTTTTAACTAAGCACTGACAGAGAGACGGATAGATTATCCAAAAAGTTTGTTTATTTTATAGATTCTTTGAAACTGTGTCCAGGAGAAGAATGTAAGTCAAACAGGTTTGAAAAGATTTGATGGTGAGTGAACGATAACAGAATTTACATTTTTGGGTAAACTATCCCATTACCCTGTCGAAAAAACCAGCATATGCTGGTTAGGTATGTTTTGACGCTGGGATGCTGGTTTAAGCTGGTCCTTTGCTGGTTTAAGCTGGTCCTTTGCTGGTTTATGCTGGGACTTTGCTGGTTTAAGCTGGTAATAAACCAGCAAAAGGACCAGCATAAACCAGCACATGACCAGCATAAACCAGCAAAAGAACCAGCATAAACCAGCAAAAGGACCAGCATAAACCAGCAAAGGACCAGCTTAAACCAGCATCCCAGCGTCAAAACATACCTAACCAGCATATGCTGGTTTTTTCAACAGGGAAAGTCTATATGAAATATCGAACATGCATTTTGTATGTTTTATGGTATATGAAAACATTTTTGTGTGCATTCATGCTTATATGCAATAGATGACAGCTTAGAATGTATATTTAGGGACTTGTTTATAGTACGTAAAGTTTACAATCTGTTATTTCTGAAACCGTGCCATTGAAGGTGACGATGGATGACCATAAAAGCATAAGCAACGATGGCTATTTGTTGTACAAGCAGTTTCAGCAAACACAGATTGCACTTTAAAGTGAGGTGAATCTAATAACATTACTAGCACAGGCTTATACTTCCCAGGTAATTTAAGCGGTTATATTCTTTACGCACGTCACACTGGGACTTCCTGCTTTGGAGCGAGTGAATCTCAAAGAACTGCCTCGAGACAGACTGTTAAAACCCCACAAACATTTTCTGTGCTGATGTAGCTGGGGCAGGACATATTGAAGGTCTTGTCCTTTTTTATTTTTTATA
Source organism: Sinocyclocheilus rhinocerous (assembly GCF_001515625.1). Taxonomy (NCBI): domain Eukaryota; kingdom Metazoa; phylum Chordata; class Actinopteri; order Cypriniformes; family Cyprinidae; genus Sinocyclocheilus; species Sinocyclocheilus rhinocerous. The sequence goes on from NW_015652168.1 coordinate 929,996, forward strand.
GCCACTAGCCTTTAGTTTAAGACACCTCCGGACCATGAGTTACTGCTTCCTGTTGCTGGTTTGAGGCATAATTTAGAGGGAAGGACATTCTGGTTCTCATTTGACTGTACGTTTGGCCCATTTTCCAGGAAGAAAAGGATTTAAAATGTGTGTATAAAATGAGTATACTCGCATAGAAATAGTTTAAACTAATAGACATGGACTGAAATCCACAAAACATTCATGCATATATTCATATTCAATGAGCTTATTCTGTTATTCACACGTCTTTGTTATTCTGCATTGTACTCCATTATATTGGACACAGTGAGCCAGAGTTTGAAATGTGCACTGCCACCTTACAAATGGGACATTTAAGATGTCGAATGGTTATAGATTACGTGCGTTTTGAACATAGTCCAAGGGCTTTTGAATCAGTGGCCAAATAATGAACAAAATTCTGATTTAAGAATAATGAATGCTCATTTTCTGTATATTTGCTCATTTACTAATTCTAATGTAGTTCCACGGTACAATGATATCAGTTTGCTTTATTGCTAACAGCTTCATTAAAATGACCAGTTTTTGTTTTTGGTTGCTTCTTGCATTTTTCCAGCACTAATAACCATTTCCTGAGAATAAGTAAATGCATTATAGCGGTCATAATAGTTAATTTTTATATCCCGATCAGGTGAGCACAAACAAAACCTCCTTGTTGCTTATTAAAACTGAGCATTTTGATATCCAATAACAAGCAGACTCTTGACAAATCAACTTTCTGCTCATTTGACAGCTTTGCGTTTTTCCATGTATTTGCAAACATAATAATAATAATAAATAAAAAAATCTAAAATGTTCTGATGTCCCATTTCATTGCTAATAAAAAGGTTTGATATTTGCCTAGGTGATATTTTTTACGTTCTACATGCAGATGTGGTAGTAGAAGAATAAAGCACACAACTCTCATCTCATTCATTTATTCATATGTACAGGTTTGAGAAAATCTGTCTACATCTATACAACTTTTTATAATATTTTTGTTTTGTTTTATCCGAGTCAGTTCACCACTCAGCAGCAAGCACAAGAAAACACACCAAGAAACTTAACATCATAAAAAAAATGCCAGCTGGGGAAAAATCACTTCAACAAGTTTTACTTCTGGGAGCGGATGCAAAGAGAGCGGACATAATTACAGGAAAGACGGGCAGCTGAGTGGTCAACCAATTCATGGTGTTTTTAAAAATCTTTTTTCCATAAATCTTTTTTTTTTTTTTATGGTTTTTTAAATGTTTTTCCCCCAAATGTTTTGGTGTTTCATGAGATATATATATATATATATATATATATATATATATGCTGATTCGGTTTGTAAAATCACAGATGCCAAACTGTAAAATAACCAACTATAGTACTAAAGCAAGTAAAAAATAATAAAACGCAAAATGTCTAACTATTCCACAAAATCAAAATAAATTTTTATTGTTTTTTTTAAGATTATTATTCTATTTTTTTTTCAACAGTTTTCCTTTTTAACAGGTATATATAGTATATATATGTTGACTTATTTAAAATACGTGTAATAGCCATTGCTACTGTTTGAACTGCCTATGCTAAGTTCCTGTAACAGAGAGATGGGGTCACTGTTCTTCTTGACCTGCTCGGGCAGCGGCCGGGGCTTTGGAGGGGCTCGGAGGGCACTGGCGTAGGACATGGTCGGGGGCTTGGGGTTGCCGGGCCCCTGGGGGCCCCCTGGGCTGGTGTTGCCCCCTCCCGGGTCAGGTGGGGTCTGCTTGCTGGGCATGAGGGGTGGGAACTGTCCGTGGTGCTGGAGAGACGCGGCGCTGGCGGGGTGAGGCGACTGCTGCTCATCCGCGATGCTCATCGCCTTTGAAACTGAGGAACAATTAGCGCACGTCGTTACTACTTTAACACAATAGCATCAAGTGCCAGTTATTATATTCATCACAGGTCCAGTGTACACGGGTTAATGGGATCACAGGCAACATTAATGTTCATTATTAAACAATTAAACACGCTATTGCTTTTCACTTGGTATAGACATTTTTGTACATGACTAAAATTATGTATAAGGTTGATTCTATGGATGAGCAAAACTTAATTTGTGGGTTGTCTGAACGGCTGCACAATTGGTATCAGTACAATGGTGCATGTCCGCCAGACAAATTAGACATGGTTTTCAAAACGGGACTATTTTTAACTGCATGCAGCATCACGGTGCGGCACATTCACTCTTGTTCAGCTTCTTTAAATTAAATTATTTGAAATGCAAAACATTTCAAAAATACCAACACGATCAATACGATGATTGAAAATAGCTTTACAATACTGCAAGAAAAAGAATCAATATATTGATTACATAAGCAAATTACATCAGTGTTGTTTTTGTATTAGTTATATAGCATTTCTTTATATTTTAAAAATAGCTTTTATTTTAGAAGCAGCTTTTATTTGAATATTTCCAGCTTTTAGTTTAATTTTACTGATTAAAATCAGAGTAGAACAAGAATCACAATATAGTATATTACATACCTATATGACATACGATCACAGCAGCAAAACCAGTATTATTTTAGTATTGTTTGATTACATAGGATTACAGCATTTATTTTTATTTTTAGAAGTAGCTTTTATTTTAATATTTTTGGTTTTCATTTTACTTTCAGTTTAAGTTGTAGTCATGAAAAATAGCTTTGCAATACTGCAAAAAACAAAACAAAAAAACTAACAAAAACCTACATATGATTGTTATTTTTGCATCATTTATATAGTATTATAGTATTTATTTATATAGCTGTTATTTTAATATTTTCGGTTTTCATATTTAATTTTAGTTGTAGTGATTAAAAATAGCTTTGCAATACTGCAGAAAAAAAAAAGAATTGCAATATATTCCTACATACAATGGTATATTTTTGAATAATTTATACAGGATTACATTTATTTATAAGTAGCTTTTATTTTAATATTTTCGAGTTTTGTTTTTAATTTCAGTTTTAGCTATTAAAAAATAGCTTTGCAATACTGCAAAAGAAGAATCAGAATATATTAAGACATATAATTACATCAGCTAAACCAGTGTTATTTTAGTATTGTTTATATATCAGTTTTAGTCAATTTGGTACTTCAAATTAAAATTTGATTCAGTTAGTTGCCAAGGCAATATTCCAAACATTTTTTAAGCTATTCTTTTAGCTTTATTTAAATGACTGAAAACAAGTTTGAATAGTTTTAGTGAATAATAACAACACTGAGCACAGCAATCATTTTGACTCATCACTAGATGACTCAAATAGAATAATTGGATGCTGTGAATTTCCTTAATAGACATCCAACATTGAATAAAAGGAATAAGTGCACTTGCATATCACGACAACAGCCACCAAAATCTATCCTACGCATGCAAAGCTCATCGAAACGCACCTAAAACCTCCCTGTGAGGGACGGGGTGGCTCGCTCCGTTACATGGAATGTTGTGGAGAGGAGCGGGGCTCGGGCCGGGCCCGCTGCTGCCCAGCCATAGGTCTGCTGAGGGGTATCTGTAGGAGGGCGTGGGGTGGTCCTGAGGATCCAGGCTGTCCAGATACGGCTGGGGGGAGCTGGAGGAGATCCTCCTCTGGTATAGAGGCCGCCCGGGGCCCCGTGGTTCATACTGAGAGACAGAAAATGAGTGTGGGAATAGGAAGAAACTAATGCAATCAAAGAGATACTCATTTGGATGCATTTGTGTCCAACCCTCTGATTGAAACATCAAAAACAGAGGGAGCTCAGTTGAATGCCAGAGATATGTAGTCCAATTCAGACATGATTTATTATTTGATGTCTTTTTTCAGCCTATTTTTATATGCCAAATCACACGAGGAGAAGCAGAAGTAAGAGAACTAAGAATACCAAAAGTGTAACTACTCTGTTTTAAAGCAATATTCTGGGTTTTTTTCTAATATGTCTATATGCTGTCATTACCACGGGGCAGGCAATAATTTCAATGTGTCCTTCAGTGTTTACAAATGTACAAAAAATTTAAAATACTCAAATCACAAAAAATGCTTATAAAACATTCAACAATTTCACAGTTCTGATCAGCTGCTCCAGTAAAGTTTGATATGATTTTAGTGTCTTGAAACTATTTATACGGAGCAAACTCCTACAGGAAGTACTTTGGTTAGTACATAACCAGTAGTTTATCCACCTACGTTGTAGAGTGATTCAACAAAAATGTGAGCTTTTAAAACCTTCTGGTCCGCTTGGACTATAGACTTCCATTGAAAGTCCATTACTGTGAACACGTTTCCCATTTGTTTTTACAAACTGAGACTATTAACAATTATTTTCTGTGGTAATACAGTGCTGCAATGATGGCATTTTTTGTAGGCCAACCATAAATTTTGCATCACCCTGGTTCCCTCGACAAAAAACCTAATAGGACTTTCTCCATTGGCTTTTGGATTATTGCAGAAAATAAGCTCTGTGACCAACAAAAGTTTGATTCTTACACGTTTTGTTCATCAAGATAATCTTCACAATGAACATGAGTTCACAAATGTTCCGTTTCAATTAAATAAATATATGCAATGCAGGTTTAATATATGCACTTTATTTACATGCGTGTAGGTTACGTACGTGCGTGTCAGAGCGAGTAAATGCTGCTCCACACAAACTGTTATCATTTACAGTAAAGTGTAAAACAATCGTCAGGCCTTTGGCACCCTATGCAGTCATTTGTTATAATGCGTAATGTACGTTAGATCTATTGTTGATAGTAGATTATGTATTTTAACAATTTTGTTCAATAAAACCATATGATTACTTGTTTTTGGTATGTTATTTGAACTAATTACTATAGTCTCATTGCTATTATATATGTATTTTAAGTCATTTTAAAGGCTAGTATTCGCTTAGGTCTATTTTTATTACCACAAAAAATTAATTATAATTATCTGATTACTGGATTAATCGTCAGAATAATTGACAGATTACCAAAATAATAGTTTTGAGTCTAAATCGGCCAGAAGTAAAAGCGAAAGCAAGGCTACAAACTTTAACGTCACTACTAGTTAGGGCTGGGTATCGAGTTCGATACTTTTTAGGCACCGACCGAATTGCCTCGATACCATCGAGTATCGAAAAACGTCCAAGGCCCAGCAGAGGCTGTACTTCCTTCGCCAGCTCAGGAAGTTCAACCTGCCACAGGAGCTGCTGAAACAGTTCTACTCTGCTATCACTGAATTCATCCTCTGCACTTCTATAACTGTCTGGTTCAGCTCAGCTACCAAATCTGACCTCAGAAGACTAAGCTGCTAATGCTCATCAGTAAATCAGTGGAAAATTAATAGAAATCATGATTCTGTCTGAGCTATGCGTTTTAAAACGAACACTAACTAGTGTAAATGTAGCCTAACAGATGTGTAAACTGAAGACTATTTGAGCTTTATTGAAACTATATAAACTATATGATTTGTGTTGGTTACATTTTGTTCCTTTGTGCAGTGGCTCAGGAGATGAGTCTTTGAGTTTGTATAAACATCAACAAGCTGAGAAATAAAACCAAAGTTTTTTTTTTAGATAATGTAATCTTGTTAAAATTGATTTCATAAAATTGGTATCGAAAAAAGTATCGTTCAGGAACCGGTATCGAAGTCAAGGTATCGGTATCGGTATCGATATCGAAAAATTTTGAACGATACCCAGCCCTACTACTAGTAAGCTTCTGACAATTCTTCCAATCATTATTTAAAATCTTTTGAAGTTTGAACGTTCGAGTCGATTATAAACACAATGGGGTTGTGAAAGCGGACTAGTGAGTAGACGAGTTTCGGTGTGATCATGTTTAATGTCTCAACAAATCTCTGTAGTCCAATTTAGCTATTTGTTAGTAACCGCCATTTTCAAGACAAGTAAAAGCTCAAGCAGGCTATTACTGATCCATTTTACATTGTAGAATAAACCATGAAAATATCTTGAGCTTATTTTGACCACAGACCTTATTTTAGGCATTTAACCCAAAAACCTTAAAAAAAACAAAAAAACATTGACTTCAGGAAACAAAGTGCTAAAATGACTAATTCTTAAGTTTTATTACTCATTCATGGAATATTCCATTAAAACAAACTCAATCACCCCTTTGACAGCAGTTACAGCGACAAGTGACAGTAATTTGTTGATTTTCAATGCAAATTGTTCATTTGTGGCAACATTATCATCTAAGGCTTTTGATGAGAGTTCAGCTTTGTGTAATTATGCAGTGACTACTAATGCGAGCGCAGACAAGCGAAACAGTGAAGATTTCATTTAACAGCCCAAAGACAGGCCTCACCTCTTCTACGCTGTGCAGGGAGCTCTGCGGGGCCTGGAGCTGCTGTTTCTGCTGCTGGTGCTGCAGCTGCGTGAGGGGGCCCTGCTCTTGCCTGTGCGCCATGGCCTGCAGGCCAAAGGGCATGCCGTGGCCCAGCACATGGCTCTGGGGTAGGCCAGGGTGGGGCCAGTGGGCCTCCTGGAGGAGGTATTTGACCGGAAGAGGCCCCGCTGTGTGCTCGGGCGGCAGGGAGAAGGAGGCCTGATTGAAGGCTTGGTGCGGCTGGAAGGGCTGGCCGCCCATGGGCAGCTCTCGGCTGGTGTCGGGGAAGGTGGGCGGACCTGGAGCTGGGAAGAGATTGGGGCCGGAGGTGTGGTTTGAGCTGGAGGAAGAGGGAGATGGCAGGTCTCCGGGGCATCGGGGCTGGACTTGACGGTACTGAAGGAGGCGAGACTGAGGAGGGGGCATGTCGGCCGGCTCCCGCTGCTCATACTGGTCTTGAGGGAGCATTTCACGCAACAGACCGGGATATCTGGAGAGAGAGAGAGAAAGAGACTGAGCGAAAGAAGCAGGAAGGTAAGACTCAGGATATGGTCGGAATGGAATACTAGCTTACTACATTCTGCACTGTATACTGTGTATACATACAGTCTATTATATTTTCAAAAACAGCATAGAAAAATGGCGAAACAATGAAACAAACTTAATAACAGTAATAAACAATGAACAGAGGTGTGCTACATTGTGAGTGGATCTTATCAGATTTTTAAATCATCAGAAAAAAAATTTGCATTCCGAGAAAGTTTGCATTTGCTCGCAAAATGTTTTCGTTCACCTGAGCAACTTTTGCATTAATTCGCAAAACTGTTGTTTTCGCTCACAAAACTTTTTCGTTCTCCCAAGAAAATTGTGCATTAATTCGCAAAACTGTTGTTTTTACTGACAAAACTCCCAACACATTTCTGCGTTCGTTTGCAAAACCGTTGTTTTCGGGTCACAAAACTTTTGCGTTCCCCTGAGAAACCTTGCGTTTGCTTACAAAACTTTTTCGTTCTCCCAAGAAAGTTGTGCACTAATTTGCAAAACTGTTGTTTTCGCTCACAAGACTTTTGCATTCTCCCGAGAAACTTTTGTATTCATGCGCAAAACTGTTGTTTTCACTTAAAAAAAACAAAACATTTGCGTAGAATGCAAAGTTTCTCGGGAGAACACAGAATGTTTGTGATAGAAAGTAAAAGCAATAGAGTCATTTTTTTCCTCTCATCACATTCTTTTGCATCATGTCCCTTTAGAGGTGGCACAGCATCTAGTTATCATCATGGTAATAAATACATTTACCTTATGAAATTTTACATACTACTGAATTCTGGTTTCATCAGACTTGCAAAATAATATAAAGCGAGCAGGACAAAGAGTCTTCTAACCTGGGCATGGCAGGTCTGGGCTCCTCCTCTGCTGCAGGGCCCAGGCCCCAGCCGGCTCGGAGGAGCTGCTGGGGGAGTCGCAGACCCGGCTGGCCGAGATGAGTCAACTGCTGCGCCAGGGGGAAGGGGGCCACACCGGCCTGCAGAAACGGAGACTGTTCACCCCACTGACCCACACGAGTCTGCTGGTGCTGCTGGCCCAGAGCATCCAGCCCAGAGGAAGCCTGACCATCTGTGAAAACACAACAGAGAAAGCCCATGACATGCTGGGAAAACACAAAAGGTCTGTTCACTAATCCCCAGCATGACTACTTCAGCAGACAGACACATTCAAGTTCTCCTGAAGGAGGCTAACCAGGTTCAGGATAAGAAACAACCATGATTAAAGAAAACAAATATTTAAGGTAACAGTTTATTTTACGGTGTCCTAGTTACATGTACTTACCATACTAATAACAGTAAATTATGTATAATAAGTACAGTATGTACATGCTGTTAAGTTAATTACACTGTAAGGACTCAAATTATTGACACGTATGTTCTTAAATTCTTTTCACATTTTAAATTTGGTTATGCTTTATTTTATGTTGTTGGTAAGGTGTTCTGGCTGGTTGCTCTGCAACTGCTTTGTAATTTTTTATATAGTTTTTATTAACGCTGTCAAACGTTTAATCGTGATTAATCGCATCCAAAATAAAAGTTTTTATGTAAACAGTTTTTATGTTTACATAATATATGTATGTGTACTGTGTTTATTTATTGTGTATATATAAATACACACACATACAGTATATATTTTGAAAATATTTACATGTATATACAATTATATTATTATATTTTATATTATATAAATATATAAACATAAATTTTTTCTTAAATATATACATGCATGTGTTTGTATTTATATATACATAATAAATATACACAGTACACACTCATATATTATGTAAACAAAAACTTTTATTTTGGATGCAATTAATTGCGATTAATCATTTGACAGCAGTGGTTTTTATGTAGTTGCTAAGCGTCCTGAGTGTCGTATTTTAATCATGATCATGATTTCTACTTCTCTCGATTAATTAAGCATAATCATCTGAGATATTGGCCTGCGGGTTATTTATTCTGAAAATGGTTTTATTAGGGCTGTCAAAATTAATGTGTTAATTGTGCAATAATTTTTTTGCCTGCTGCAGTTTGTGTCATTGATGTAAATCAAAGAACAATCAAAGAACTTCGGTGGTTTACTTTTGTAGCTTAACTAAAGATTAATCTATAGTCAATTTATAGTTTATGCATACATAATTTATACTATATGTGAGGATTGTTTTAAGTTTTAAATTGGTTAATATAATTTGGCATTATTAATGTAATTCATATTAGTAATTTCACTGTTTTAGCTTTTGAGAGAAGCTTCTTAAGGTTTTGCCCTTTGTAATGTAGAAAGTGCAATAATTCTGATGAATGTAAAAAGAGATCTCAAATAATTAATAACCACAATTATAATTGTGTAGCCTTACTTTCTAGGGTGTTGGTCTGCAGCTGCTGTGGCGTTCTGACTGGTTTTGTGTGTGTTGCTGCATGGTTGAGGGGTATTCTGGGGGTTGACAGTGCGTTACTAACATGGTTGATACCATTTTCTGAGTGTTTTGAGTGCATTGCTATTGTTTCCTGCATGGTTGATTCAGACTCCGTTCAAGGAGCTCAGAGAGACTGTTTCGATTAAAAAAAAAAAATGTTTTTTTATGCCAAAAAAAAAATCTAAGTTGGTGTGAAAAGGCTTTTACACTGTCAAATTCAAACCCTTAGGCACAATACTGTAGAATTTATGAGAAGCTTGAAAGGCTGGTACTTGAACTAAACTTACAACTGTCAAAGTTGTTGGGAAAGAAAATTCAAAACTTTGATACAGAAAGCAGTCGGAATAAACACTACAGCACAATACATCAAAGGAAATGAACAGGTTTGAAGCACTGTGATCCATGCATGCACATACCCAGAGTATCGCCCAACAGAGAGTCCAAACTCTCTTCTCCAAAGCTGTTGAGGCGCAGGGGCTGCTGGTGCATCTGTGGGGGAAGGCCTCTCACCACACCCTTCAGATCCTCAGCCACCCCTCCTGGACCCGCTCCCATCGAGCCCTCGCCACCCTCCAGCACTGGAGACCGAAGCCCGCGGTGTGCCATTGGAGGCCCACTGAAGAACGATGGGGGGAAGGACGAGGCCTGAGGGTGGATGGGGGCCTGCATTCGGAGGGGAGGTCGGGATAGTCCATACTGCTGCGGAAATGGGCTGTTCCCGTGGTGAGGGGGGAAACCGGGATGCGGGTGGCCCAGGTGGAAGTTGAGGGCCCTCTGGGCCTGCGGGTCTTTGCGAATGAGGCGGCTGCCAGGGAAGCCCATGTTGGCATGGGGCTCTGGACTCTTGTTTTGCACCGATTCCGGGTCTCCCTGTAGAGAGGAGGATGTACAATGGTCACGGACATGTGACGCTAATGGAGAGTGTAAGAGAGTAGGAGAAGTGAAGTGTTTTGAGCATGCAGGGGACGAGTGAAGATAGATGGTCCATGTTACAAGTGCTCTTGTGGGAAGGCATAGTGGGCGGCTCCTTTGATTTATTTCAGATTAAATCGGGAAGGACATATGATAGATCGATAGATAGATAGATACAAAAAGAGAACGGGCAGATGGATGGTACCTGTTTTTCCTTCAGCTCAGGGGCTTTCCTCTCGGGCGTCAGCAGCCTACAATGCTCCGTTTTTCCATTAATGTCGATTTTCCCTAAAGAATGACAACAAATCAGCAGAATAAAACCCCAAAAGGCCTCACCACCAGCCGTATATGAGGACTCAAACCAGAGAGTTCGCCAAGTTCAAAAACTTTCAAAATAAACTTTTACAATGTAATATAAGTGAAAGTAAAGCCAATGCAAACAGGCCTGATGTGAAACAGTATTTTAAAGGAACATTCTGGGTTGGTTTCCATCCGCAGAGGATATCGTTGAGGAAGTATTTTAGTATGTATACTTGAATATTTTGCAAAGGCGTTTTTGCCAAAATACGAGCTACATATTTCATCCTATAAACCCTCCTGAGTTCAAATATAAGTGCATTATCGTAAACAATTTTTGTAATTCTCGAACAATACATCCAACTAGCCCAAACCTACTAAACTAAAATATTTTTTTTTTGTTATACATTTATCAGTATCTGTGCTCCCTGGGATTCAAACCCATGACCTTGGCGTTGCTACTGGCACATATCAGTTGAGCTACCAGTATTGTTAAAATGAATACACTAGTGCTGCGAATTATACCATTCCCACTGGGCTCCTGAAGTAGTTCTTTCTCAGAGGTGGGCTGCTGGTTCAGGCCTAGAGGAGACTGGTGACTGATCCCATACAGCACAGGTGAGGTGCGACTGGCTGCTGGCCGCAGGTTGAGGTTGTATGCAGCCATGGCGGCCTGATGACTCATGATGCGAGGATCCACAGCGAAACGGCTCTGGTAGCCGGGCCATGGCAACTGGTGAAGAGAGGGTGAGGTGTGAGTCATACAAGTGTACAGCATGCATTGAGGATTGATAGATAAGGGCCTCCAAATTCCAGGAAAAAGAACATGAAAACAGGGTGAAACATCTCAAAGATTCTCAAAAATAAACAAGTTATGACCCATGTTGGAGAGTATGAGAAATAAGTCCAGAACATACCGGAAGAGGCATGGGCATCACCATATTGCCCCCATAGACAGCGGGCACATACAGGATGCTGGCTCCAGGGTCGATTCTTTGAACAGGGCTTGGTGATTTGCCGGAGGCTGGAGCTCCGGCTCCTGGTGGAGTAAAGGCTTGAATCGGGTTCCCCATCAACACAGCAGCACTGGGCTGAACTGAAGATACAAACATCGTCCAAAACTGAGACTAATAAATCATACCTCATAACATTACACTAATACTCTTGGATGGTAAAGCAGTAGAACCGGAATCATTTCTGACAACACTATGAATTGCTCTTTTGTTCAGTAATCAAACAGTAACAAGCTGATTACTGAGTAAAGTCATCATATCATGATGAAGTAGGTGAAATCTAACAGTTGGCAACTAGACATTTAGCAAACATGTTCATCCCTGAGCAAACTGGAGAAACACTAATGATGAAATAAAAATTCTAGACATTTGTCCTCCAATTTATACATTTGCTAGACCCTTAAACCAAATTTGACTCTCCGCAGCATGTTTATCACTGTTAACAAGCAAGAAAGCAAATGTGTAATAATGGAAAATGGCCCTTTCGGTTATGGCTGTTTATCTGTTGGCAAAACCAAATGTCTTGGCAAAAAATACTTGCAACATGTGTGACACAACACTGATCAATAGTTTAATTAAAACTCTTCTCCAAGTGTTATTTATTCACTGATTTAATTAAATCTCTACTTTCCATCTGTCGATCACAGCAATTTTATAGCACTCATTTTTGATAAGAGATTAATGTAATACAAAGATTAAGTGTGCGCACTTCCAAGATGGTAATTATGCAAACAAAGTTCAAATGAATCATATCTAAGACTATGTTTATTGGTGAATCTTACAAAATTCATCAAAAACATGTCCAGGTGACATTTCATCCCAAAATCAGAAAAAAGATCAATTATAAATAATATTTTGTATAAAGAAAATGAAGCATGTTTTTAGGACCATGAATATTGCACTGTGACCTTAATGACATTTAATGACAATTAAGCACACTTACTCCATAAGTATCAAACGACAAAGTAATAAATAAATAAAATAAAATAAAAAATTTAGTGTGAAGTATAACCTGAACATGTTCTTAATGTTTCTGGTAACACTTCAGTATAGGGACCAATTCTCATTATTAACTAGTTGCTTATTAGCATGCCTATTCATAACACTTTGGCAGTTTATTAGTATTTATAAAGCGCACATTCTGCATGACCATATTCTACATCCCCAATCCTACCCAATACCTAAACTTAACTATCTTACTAAGCAGTAATTAGGAGTTTGAGGCAAAAGTTGTAGTTAATAGTTAATTAATAGCGAGAACTGGACCTTAAAATAAAGTGTAACCATGTTTCCTGCGATTCACCCAATACTGATTCATCTGCAGGTCCTCTGTGAACAACCTAGTTTGGAAAAAAGCTTTCCCAATCAGACACAGGTCTGATCTAAAACCCTAGTGTGAAACTCTACGCCCTGATACACCCTAATCTGTACCAATTTCAGGGTCATCCCTGCTTCAGATTGAAGAGTTTGAAGCCCAACACCCCCAGAATCATTTCGCTACAGCCACCCCCGAAATGTCCTCACGAGCACTGAACAGCACAGACTACACACACACACCTGGCTCAAGTCATTTGCCCAGACACACGGCAATCCATGGAAGTAATTCAGGGGGAATTGGCGCTGCTGCCACACATGATCATGTTTTGATTGGGCGAGAAGTGAGGCTGGAAGGAAGTTGGATCCACTTGACTGATCTCGTCTCTCTCGGACTCCTCTATGCTCTCGCTCTCTGTCTTCTCTTTCTGCCTCGACAATCACTCAAGCGGCGCTCCACAAACTAATGACCTCGATTTGTTCTGACAGCACTGTCACATCACACCAATAATATCCTCAAACTCTCCAATCAGAGGTCAAAGGCTGTGAAAACATCTCCTTGCTTCACGAGGGGCTAATACAGCTGCTGACCTCTCCGTCACATTCTCCAGGTAACTGCTCCATATGAATGTTAAACGGGTAATGTGAAGTGGCTTTGACCACCTCAAATTAATCTTAAGTGGTGTCCTATACAAAGGTTTAACACCATAGAACCTGCTGCAAAATACACCAGTGCCAAGGTATATAATCTCACGACCTTTTCACACTGAGTGCGATGCGCAAAAGCGAGGCGAATCGCTGACGAACAGTGCTTTCACACCGAACACGAAACGATTGATCGCCTTCTGCTAATTCACGCCTGCACGCTAGGTGGCGCCGAACAACAATGCATTTTTCCTCAGATATGTATCTCATATGGATATAACATCATCCGCTGTTCAATATACAGCATTAAATGAATATAGCTAAATAAAATTGGGTTCTACGCCAGAAACACAAACTATCTATAATGCTAACAAGAAAACATCTTAAAAGCATCAAGCCACATTTGAAAATGTATGTAATTATTAATGTATTTGCTTAAAACCCACTTTAAACCATCATTGAGTGATTGTAATAACTTCCGATTGTGACCTATAGTTGACTTTGATTCTATAATAGGCAGACATGCACTCTTTCTATGTTTAATAACGCCACACTGCTTATGATTTGTCATAAACATCCTTTATTGTTATAAAAATACCACGAGTTGCATACAAAACACATACAGAAAATATATAGTCATAATCATGTCTATTTTGCTTTCATATTTCATGTGTATAAAAATGTTTCACTCAATTTTTTTTAATATGGAAGATCTAGAGAGTGAACGCGCTCCAACACTCGCTCACGTGGAAGAAAACGGACATGCCAGTTCACATAATTCAGTGAAGAATTAATAGAAATTAAATTAAGAACATGTGAGAATAAATCTGTTCTCAGATACCAAAGATAACAAGAACTTGGCATCCACTCTCTTCTCTCTCGGAATACTCTTCTTCTGTGTTTGTTTACACTGGTTTTCCAAACAGCGCCACCACTCTTTGACTTTTTGAGCAACAGTAGCTGCTCCGGTCACGTGATTTAAGCTCAAATCTAATTGGTTGGAGCGTTTCGAAAAAAAAAAATCAACACACAGGATGAAAAAAAATCACCACTTTTTCGTGCCACGAATGTTCGCGCCAGGTGTGAATAGTCCCATAGGGATCTATTGTTTCGATTCAAAAGCGTCATCGTGCCGAACATTCGTGTCGAATTTTCGCGCTCAGTGTGAAAAGCCCTTTAAAGTGTAGGACTGTTTTTCAGATGGTAGAATTGGAAATATAGTACCATGATTGCATGTACACCAAAATATAAACCAAAGTGTCTGCCATTACAAAAAAAAAAAAATTTTTTTATTCAAATTAAAGTAAAAAGTAAAATCAACTACATTGCTTTGGTGAATAAAAATGAATGGCAATAAATGAAATAAAATTATTAGTGTTGCAATAAAATTATTTTATTTTAAAAATAGAAAGAAATTTAATTTAATTTAGACTTGTATAATACTACATATAAACAATACAAGTTTATTTGCATAATGCTTGAATATAAACACTGATCAACGCACACACATTAAGCACATCAAATGTTATAAAGGGAAGCTGAACTTTTAGGTTTTTAGGGACAGGGACACATTAATTGTACCAAATATTGGGATATTATTATTAAAAACATTATATATTAATATATTATATCAAATGTCATTTTTTACTATACATTAATAATGTCAATCCTAGTGTACGTGATAAATCGAAGTATGATAATATATATAAAATGCCCTTTTTTTCCCCTTTGGATTTGGTTGTTTATTTGTTACCCATATACTAAATGTGTTGCCAAAAAAAATTGCACACATTGACATGTATTGATGTGATTACGGTATCGTGACAACCTTACGCTGTAGCATTTCAGAGCTAGAGAACACGTAATGAGAGCACATCCACCCAATTAAGAGAAGCCTGGGTGAAAATGTGTGAAAATGTTCAAACCTTCAAGAACAAGAGGCCAAAGAGAGAGAGACTTACCAAAGCCTTCAGGGGGGAAGGGTTCAGTGTGATTGGCCAGCTGTCCTTTCGCCTGAGGAGGAAGAGGAAGAGGAGGGTTGGAGTGAATCAGTGCTAGAGGATGAAGGAGTCTGCGTAGGGAAAGTGAAGGGGGTCTTACGCATCTAGTGTGCTAACTATAGTCACAGGGTCAGGGGGCCGTGCTTCCCCTTTCCGTGACGACTGTCACCCTGTGCACGAGCATTGCCGTGAGGCAGCACTGATTTGTCAAAACGGTTACAATGGTTTACTTCCACATGGCCAGGCAAATCTCGTCGGAGATGTTCTCGATACATGGGTCGGGGGAGTTGGCTCCACGTGGGTGGAGATTCAGTAAATTGAGGGCAGAGGGCGGTTTGAGGGGGCGGTTGGGAGCACACACAGATGATTTCCAAGAAAAACACAGCGCTAACTGCAAAGATAATCACTGAATCGAGTGGAACAAACTCTTGTTCTTGGTGCCTGAATTACAGCACTGAAATGTACAAGAAAAAAAACAAAACAAAAGCTCTCGCTTGTATTTTTTTGTGCTGCCAGTGCCAACAACTTCCAAATCAAGAGTCCATTGATGCGATCCGCTGGGAATGCGTGCCTTTTCAAAACAGATCAATGTGGTTGAGTGCATACAGAATGACATGCTGACAGCATCAACAGGCGATTGAGGCGTTCTGCTGGCCCGAGTCAAGGCAGCTCCGAGCACCGCCACTCTGGGGTCAGCACGTTTGCAGGAATCGCCGATCACACTACTTATTTCAATAGCATGTGATGAGCCACTTTCAGTACAAAGCCTGTGAAATTACAGCACAAAAATGGGGAGGCACCTGTCAAGTGTTGGATGAAATCAATGGCGATGTCTATAATTATCACACTCCACCGGGATTCTCATCTCTGATAGATCTTGATTGGTTATTTGGTAATGAATTGGGTTTTTTGAGTTCTTCCCTCCTTTGTCTGTATGGCAAAGCTTGTTTTTGACTGAGATTGGTATTGTTCCTCTTTTTGACCTTTTCCATTTGAGCTTTTAAAGTTTTAGGTTGCTGTGGTGACATCATTGTTATTGTGTTAAGGATACAAACATTGGGAGACTGGTAAGCAAAGTCAAAACAAAAATTTATATTAATGGGCCAATACACATATTTACGGCTTGGCCACTGAAAGCGCATGCATGTGACAAGTAGTAAGTGTGCAAGACTGTTTCATATCTGAACAATGCCAAAGCTCAGTGCCCTTGAAGTAATAGTTCTTCCTCAGACCATTTAAGATGTAGATGAGTTTGTTTCTTCTAGGGCTGCCCTCGACTAAAGATTTTTCTGGTCGACTAGTAGTCGTTTATTTTAAGCATTAGTCGACCATTAGTTGCACTTTTATTAATAAACCATATAAATCATAATAATGAGCCTTTAATTGCCTACATAGCCTAATAAGCGCTCAAGCGCACGCAAAAAAGGCTTGCCACAGCGCACCGGCAAATCTAATAATTATGAATGTGTTAGAGAAAAACAGCAAGTACACTGCATTAACGTTTTAACAATTTATTGATACACTAGTGCTTTCTGTTTTCGGTTTAAGAGATGAAGTCGGCGACACTGACTCGTCTGCACACAAATAAACGTAGAGTCTTTACAGATACAAAAGATGCATTACTCTTATCTGTATGACCAAAAATGACGAAGTATTTTAAGAGCAAATGATCGCAGCGCATATGAACAGCGCACTTTTTTCTAGGCTAACATTAGAATGAGCTGCCATGTAAAGTTGCTACTACATACATATTTCAGATGATAAGCCATATTTGAGGTCGATGAATGTTAGGTGAGCGTATGGATGTCCTGCCCGATGTACTATATAACCACATAGACCAGCCGTTAACGATTTGTCCATCACGAACTGCGTGATTTCGCGTGGAATTTTTTTTTGTGCGACTAATCAAATTTTAGTCGACCAAGCCTCTTCTCGTCGACTAATGGTTAGTCGACTATTAGGGTGCAGCCCTAGTTTCTTCATGGTAACAGTCAAATTTGGAGAAACGTAGCATTACATCACTTGCTCACCAATGGATCCTCTGCAGTGAATGGGTGCCGTCAAAATGAGAGTCCAAACAGCTGATAAAAACTTCACAATAATCCACATGACTCCAGTCCATTAATAAACGTCTTGTGAAGCGAAAAGCTGCATGTTTGTAAAAAAACAAACAAACAAAAAAAATCCATCAAGACGTTTTAACTTTAAGCTGTAGTTTCTCGCATCATTATAGACTCTTATTTTGGCTTCCTTCAGTGAAAAAGTCCATCTCCTCTCTTGTCCTCTCACATCAAAATCCACTGACATGTTTGTTTTGAACTGTGTTTCTGTTGTAAACAGTACTTGATCTATGCATATTTCTCTCTTGATTCAGATGAAAAAATATTACGGATAGAAGACTCATATTTTAGCTGGAAGTAGTTAAAAACGCCTTAATGATGAATTCGTTTCTTACAAGCACACAGCTTTTCACTTAAGTCATTAATTGATGGACTGGATTCATGTGAATTACTTGTGGATTATTGTGATGTGTTTATCAGCTGTTTGGACTCTCATTCTGACGGCACCCATTCACTCCAGAGCATCCATTGGTGAGCAAGTTATATTATGCAAAATTGCGACTAAAAAAAGGTTGGGAAACACTGTCTTAGATAACCTGAAGTTGAGTAAAACTTCAGCAAATTTTCCATTAACGCACACTAAATCCTCACTATCAGAGCTTCAGAGTGGTATTCATGCTTAAGCGTATCCCATCATTCATCACGTTCTGGTACTCACAGGGCCCAATATCGTGAGATGTAAAAAACAAACAAAAAACACTTTAAATTAATTAGATATTATATATAATTTGGTAGTAAAATATAATTTTTTGGTATAGAGATTTCTATTTTGCAAAACATTTGGAGTTTTGCCTTCTACAAAGAGGACTACTGAACAGACACTCACTATGTAACAAGTTTATTTTAAAGTGCAAAGTACTCTAAATAAAGCTCTGTAAAAACCTGCATTTCTACAACTCTATGTTGTAAGTGTGTCCCATCAGGTAATTAAAAGTTCAACGCACACTTGCGATCTTTACGCCCACTCGAACACTTGGCTAAATACAGTAAATATGCCATGTAAGTGGACAGTTGGTCAAGTGCAAAGACTGCAAACGTGGGTATTGGGGACAAGCCCTTTGTTTATAGGTGTCATTTTGGAAGTGTTCAAACTTGAACACTCCCAATTTGCCATTAATCTGACAATCCTGGAGGTTAGTAATTGGAAGGTTAGGTTGACCTCCATAGCTCCAGCTGGTAGATGGTCGAACTACATCATCCTGATGGCCAAAACTGTGTTTCTCCATTGACACCTATTCAAAAGTAGCGATTAAGTTGCTTTTTAAAAACAGTAATTTGCAAATCTTCTGGGAAAATGAATGGCAATGCTTTAAACATGACTTGAACTGGTTTCGTGGACTGGTAATCCTCTATGACTAGTCCAAATGAAACGGAGGGGGTGAGGAGAAACAGACACAGCTTTGAGCTACAGAAAAAAGGGGGAAAAGGAAGTCTCCTCACTCATCTATTTTGGCATGTTTACCTTCCGCCCCTGAGGGTTGAGGATTGATTGGTATATTATTCGTTTTGAGGGTGCGAGAGTTCACTTGCATTTAGATGGATGCTCTCCGCCACTCGCAAAACCAAACCCTTTTATTAATGTCAGCGGGGGAGAGCGTGCATGACTCCACATCACAGCACGTCATATCAAACCCTCCGCCGTGGACGCCACTGACCGTATCCGAACAGACGTTGCGACTGTCACGTCCTTCTTTACGTGCACAAGAGATGAACTGAAATGAGTTATAAAATTGGCCCATTTGGTAGGAATATCTTGTATTGTGAGGAGGCCTGAAGGAGCTATAAGCCCAATTGTGACATTCATTGTGTGAAATGGAAGAGGAACGCAATAAAATCGAGGGCAAAACGGCTACCTTTCTCATTCAGAAAAACAGTATATGGGAGTCTGGCTTGTTTTTGGTATAGCTTCTGACTAGTTTAGGGGTCTGTTCAAATCTCTAAGTAATCTGATTTTCAATGATTGGGGTTTGTACAGGATGAAGACTCGTACCTTGGGTGGGGAGTGCTGGTGCTTGCCGGGACCCTGGGGATGTTGCGAGCGCAGGGCACGGGGGATGAACTCTGGGGCCAGCGGGTTGAGCACGTAGGTCTTTTTTAGCTCCAGGGCCTCCAGCTGGATTTTAATCTGTTCAAAGGTGATGCCGTGGAGACTGTGGTTCTCATGACAGATGGAGATGAAGGTCTCCCAGAACTTTCTGTGAAGGACCAAACAGAGGCAGAGATTTTGAGTGAAAACAGCAATTATATAGTGAGATGTTCCTCACTATACATGCCCCATCAACACAAAAAAAACTCCAAGAAGGGACAATCGAGATGAGAAGCTCCAAAATGTTTTGCTAGGACCCACCTAGACATTAAGACCAACATATTGAAAAAAAAAAAAAAAATGGAATGGAAAATGGAAGTGGAAATTAGAGTTCAGTACCCAAGTCATATGTTGATTCAGTAGCTGTTTGGCAGATTCGCAAGTTAATTAAGGAAAGGATTCTTCAAACTGATTCAAACCAGTAACCTGTCAGTTTGTAAGTCACTTTCAATAATTTATTAAAATGATTAAAATAACAACTAATAAGTATCAGACTAACAGGGTTGTGCCCCATTCAAAATTGAATTGTGATCGTCTTTTAAACTTTATTAAGCTGAATTGAGGTAGCAAACAGGATGCTGAATTGCAGCTTGAATTTGAATGAAAGCAACGAATTGAGGGAAAAAAAAAAAAAAAAGAGTAGAAATTCACTTAATTTTTTTTACTAGAAAAGCAATGTTGGTCAAGACAAAGCCTTGTTTAAAAGTTTTGAAAAAGAATACAGACAGAAATATAATTTCTTTTTGGTTTAAACGTGTCATCATATTAAATAAAGTATCTTTTGTTGACTGGGGTGGAAGAACATTTCATTCCCCAAAATACACTGCCTGTGATGAACTTCTTTGAATTGAAATTAAATTATTCATCCTGTTATTCTAATTCAAATCCCAAATCTACTTCCTGTGGAATGTTTGAACAAATCGCTGATCTACAGTGACTCCAAAGCAAAATTGTTTTACTCCTCATATGTTAGAATAATTTAGAACAAACATTTTTTTTAACTTTAGAGAAAAAAAAAAATATACGGCTATAAATAGCCTTTATAAAAATGATAAAAATTGGTAACACTTTAGTATAGGAACCAATTCTCAGTATTAACTAGTTGCTTAGCATGCCTACTATTAACATATGTGACCCTGGACCACAAAACCAGTCTTATATATATATATATATATTTGGCCGAGATACAACTATTTAAAAATCTGGAATCTGAGGGTGCCAAAAAATCTAAATATTGAGAAAATCGCCTTTAAAGTTATCCAAATGAAGTCCTTAGCAATGCATATTACTAATTAAAAATGAAGTTTTGATATATTTACTGTAGGAAATTTACTAAATATATTCATGGAATATGATTTTACTTAATATCCTAATGATTTTTGGAATAAAAGAAAAATCTATAATTTTGACCCATACAATGTATTTTTGGCTATTGCTACAAATATACCCCAGCGACTTAAGGTTTTGTGCTCCAGGGTCACATA
>NW_015652168.1:951455-966113 GCF_001515625.1 Sinocyclocheilus rhinocerous
AAATCACCTTTAAAGTTGTCCAAATGAAGGTCTAGGCAATGCATATTACTAATCAAAAATGAAGTTTTTATTTATTTACGGTAGGAAATTTACAAAATATCTTCATGGTACATGATCTTTACTTAATATCCTAATGATTTTTGGCATAAAAGAAAAATCTTTTGACCCCCATACAATACAATGTATTTTTGGCTATTGCTACAAATATACCCCAGCGACTTAAGACTGGTTTTGTGGTCCAGGGTCACATATTGGCTGTTTATTAGTACTTTTAAAGCACATATCCTGCATGACCATGTTCTACATCCCTAATCCTACACAATACCTAAACTTAACAACTACCTTACTAACCATTAATAAGCAGCAAATTAGGAGTTTAAAATCATAGTTAATGGTTTATTAATAGTGAGAATTGGACCTTAAAATAAAGTGTGACCTAAACATTTTCCAATTGCCTTACTCAAAAACCCACTGACAAAGCCATTCTAATATGTGCATACTCAATTGGTATTTTTCACCTTGCATCTATTTAACCAAGCAACTACATTTCCGAAAGAAAGATGCTATCTGTCGATTCCTGCGCACAGCCAGATAAAAACAAGCTTTAAAAACAACTTTAACATTATTCTTTTGCTGCCATGTAAGGACCATCTAGTTTCAATTTAGTGCAGCCTGATTGTTAAACTACAGACAAAAACATTGAAAGTGTTTGTCCCAAAATCATATACAGACCATGGCCAAAAATAAACTGCTTGAGCATAACCTTTCACTTTACTCGTGACTAATCAGTATAGCACAATCAAAATCTAAATTAAGCCACATTCAAGCACCAAAATAACAATCGAAACACAATGCTGCCTGGGACAAATACAGTGAATCAGAAACACTCTTCATAAACATAAAACACTTTCCAACACCAACACAGCCGCCCATAACTAGATTTGTTATGCCCAATGGCTGTCAGTGGAGAGTGATTATATGAAGTGGGATGGAGAGCAAGAGGGGAAACGTGATTTTCAGTGGGTTTTAATTTGAGCATTACCCAAACGTTCGAGATACTTACAAGCTGCTCATCATTTAAAGTAGTTAAACTGCAGTTTAAAAAGTAGTTATCTAAACTACAAGCTACTAACATAAGTAGTTTATGACACTGAAGCTATTTAAGGGGGCAATATCTTATGACTTAAAATACAATCAACCAAATACTTTTTTTTTTTCAGCTATTAATTTTGAACAGCTTTGAACTTGCACTAAATAATATTTTATTTATAATGAGTCTCAAACCAAGTAAAAGAGCAGAATTTAATAAATGTTTCATGATTAAAAAAACAACAACAATTATAACGCCATGCAGGGACTACTGCTGTTTATTTTTGAAATGGGATCATTTACATGAACTGTCTCAAAACTCTTTCATTAGAATTAAATGGATTTTCCAATTCCACAGAAAGAGAGAACAGTTTAAGAAAGCATTTGGTTATTCATTCTGCTCGTGCAGTTTTTAAGATTTTTAAACCAGAGATTCAGTGTTTTGTTGTGGCACACTACTACTTGATTGTAAACTAGCTTGTTGCTGGAGCATTTTGAAAGCAGTACTCATAACTACTTTTAGCTAGTTACTCTACAGTATAGATTTCCATTCTGAGAATCCCTAAGGGGTAAAAACATCCATTATTAATCCAATATGTAAAACAAGGCGCAGAACTGGAACCCTTGAAGAACAAAATGACACGCTGCTCGTATTCAGACTGGAGTTAGTGACTCGGTCATGAGTGAAAACAATGGAGTTCATGCACCATTGAATATCAACTTATTGAGTTACAAATGACTCAAAATCACATAAGCAGGGTAACATGCAATGTAAGAAACCAAATCTGATCTCACGGCTGACTGGTAAAGACACATGGAAGGCAGAAATATGACTGATTCTCTCCCTAATAGCTGTATTTCATATCGCTGCAGCTTGGAAAGGGAAATTCACAATCCTGACTCCAGTGACATCAATCTCAAACAATCTCAGCCCTCCACTGTGACTGAGAGCTGGAAAAACTTGATGCGTCACCGTGTAAATCTCTTGCCTCTGAAAACGGCAGATGAGGGATCTTGTAACGTTTGAAGCTGTAAGATTTTGGTCGGTTTAAGGCTGATAAGAGATGCTTGAAGATAATTTACAGGCTGGGATTGCTTGCGTCACGGTACAGACAGCGTCAGTGGTTGACCGATGTGAGTTTAAGCCCGTGGCAATTCTAGTAATTTTCTTTAAAGAGGGGGCCCATGAGGGGCCAAAATATATTATCTGTAAACATGAGTCGACAATTCTGAAATGTGGGTTCAAAACCTCATGCTTTCAAGTGTTTTATGAAAGAAAACTTCTAAAAGCCATAAAACTTTATTTACCCCGAGGACATTTTGTTTTTAATCTGAACCGAGTCAGATTTAATGTTTAATGCACTTCATGATGTTTTATAACAATAAATGGAATATGTTTTCTTATTCTTTGCATTTTTATGTCGATATGGTACAAGATTATCCTATTTAATCAATGTGAAAAACGACAGGTCAAAAGTAATCTGATTATATTAGCTAAAATACATATATGTAAAAAGGATTGCGCTACTAACTAGGGCTGCACGATTAATCGAACGCGATTAATCGCGATTGTCATGCACAGTTTGTCAGTAAAGCCGGTTCTGTGATTAGTAGTAAATCTCCATCACCTGCTTTCAGGTGGAGCAGCATTTACTACACAGAGCCATAGTTCTCTGGCAAGATATGCAAAATCGCGTTCATAATCGCAGACGATATAATCGTAGGATTATGAAATTGACGAAATAGTTCGCGATAATGACAGCTGTTTGCGTATGTTCTCAGTGAACTGCGGTTCTGTGTAGTAAATGCTGCTCCATCTGAGAGCACGTGAAAATACCACATTTAATAACATGTTTTTACTCAAAACTCACTTCATAACGTAAGTCGAGTGTTTGAATTAAATCCTTCTGTGAGATGATGTGGCTTCTTAAACAGAATTATTAAGGCACACAATATTTCATTGTCTTCTAAGCAGTGATAAAGGCTATGTCGATTAGCATTTGATTATAGATATACTTTATTATGATGAAAATAATAATAATAAGAACTCAGATAAACCATATATTGCCGTAGTCGTGTGTTTATTAGTCACGTTGAATCAATGAAAGCAGTTAAATCTTCTGTTTATTCAGCTGCAGGATTTCTTCTTCGGGGCATATTTGGATTTTCAGCGCGAGAGCGCCCTCTGGCCTTCGGATAAAGATTTACTACTGATCACAGAACCGTGCTTCACTGAAAGATACGCATGACAATCGCAGCTTCTGCCTAATCGCGATTTATTGCCTTTGCGATTTAATTTCGATTAATTGTGCAGCCCTACTACTAACTACAATTTTTGTCATGTAATTTGTAATCAGTAATGGATTACAATTTGTAAGTTATCTACCCAGCTCTGTTATTCACTGATAACGCTGCTGGATTTGGGAAGTAACACAATATTATAATCTGCTAAACAGTTTATCAGCCAGTTTCAATAATATATTAATAAGCCATTCCAGCACATTAATCAGCCTGGCTGATTTATAAGGTTATTACCAGAAAGCCGCATCTTGTGAACTCAATAGAGCTGCTTAAAAATATAAGGTGCATTTCCATTACAGATTTGCGCAAAACTTTTGCGATATTTTATAAATGTCGATAAAACCTATTGCGAATTGACGGTGTTTCTATAAACTGATGTTATGCGACTAAAACTGAATTTTTTCCTCTCGCAATAAATTAATGGCAACGGATGTTGGTAGGTTTATGTACATCGCAGCCACTGCACTAGTCACTATCGAAGGAGACACAAAAAAAACTGTTTCCATTGTAGTTTTGCGAAATATTTATTTTTCAAATTGGCCGAAAAACCACCTCATAAGAGCATTAAAACTTTTTTGCCATATATGGGAGTTTTTGCGAATTTCATGTGTTTCCGTTAGCCGTATTTTCGATTCGCAATTTCAGTTTGCGCAATTTGAAGGATAATGGAAACGCAGCTATTATCTACTCCCACAAAGTAGTAAATCCCCAGGTCTGTAGGTACTTTAAGTTGCATAAGCAGGTTAACAGATGAAAGCATCATAATCTTTATGAAAGCCCTACGTTGGGCGCCACATGCAGTGCATAATTACTGCGGTTTTTAAGCATATTGTACCCAATGTGCAATATGTACCTAATTAATGATTACTATAAATTTGGTATAAATTTAAGGGTTGATGCACTTGACACTCTGTTGTCGGTTTACTGCACAAACCTCTAAGCAACAGCTCAAGCAGAGATGCTATACTTCACTGTCCCTGATGGGAAATCTGTCCTGATCTCAGCAGTGCTACACACTTTCACATCTTCCAGTGTCACACACATCAACACGAGCAATATCAGCACCAGACAGTTCAAGACATCAAGTTGAGTTAGTGTTCGCAATACATGCCAACTCCGCGAGCAATAGTTTGTGCCCCCTCCTCCTCAGACAGCAGAACTCATTTCAGATAATATGATGAGGCCTTGAGGAAGCGGAACTGATTGAACTAATCAGGAGTTTGATGAGGAGTTGACAAGTTGAAGCTACAGTGACAGACTGAATTAGATGCAAAACAGCTTGTAGACAGAGGATTTGTTATACAGCAGCCAGCTAGAACTGCAGCAAACACACATTTATCTGTCAAAAGTGTATAAGGGAATCCCATGTAGCCCGTCAAGAACATATCTGGGACAGGAAAAATATATTTAAAAAATAAATACAATAAAAGAATAAGAAAGTTGTTCAAAACTATAATTTGCCAAATGAAATGAAGCCTATTTTTTAAAACCATTGTGACATTTTCATGACAATTAAGCACATCTGACCTTGAAAACTCACTGCTGTAATGTTTTTTTTTTTTTGTCATTTCATTACTGTAATGAAAAAAAGAGAAACTTTATAAAATGAAAAGCTATAAAAGTATTTTTCTTTTAAGTTTAAATAATAAATTATAGTATTTAAACTTCTTGGTGGTATTTTTCTAATGCTGATTTTAACTCCAGTATCCAGTAAATATAATTTGTTTTTCTTTAGATTTTGGGTTAAAATGTGAACATGTTTTCATTGTTATCGTTATAAAACATGTTTGGGTCAGAAAAATATCCAAAAAATAATTTGCATATTTTGCATATTTTACTAAATAAAAGCCTATTTTTTAAAACCATGACGATTTTTCCATTGTGACATTTTCATGCCAATCAGGCACATTTGACTCCCAAATTCTCATTAATATAATGCAATTTTTTTTGTCATTTTTATTACTGTAATGCAAAATAAAAATGTTAGAAAATTTCATAGAAGTAATATTTTATTGTAATATGTTTTTTTGTTTTTATATACATATTTTTAAAAAAGTTTTATAACTTTTTTTTGTTGAAGTTTAATAAATTACAATATATTTATACATACTTGGAGGTATTTAAAAAACAAATACACAAATTATTATAGATTTTATTATTATTATTTTATATTTTGGGGTCAAAATGTTTGAAAATGTTTTCATTAAATTAAACCATATATTGATCTGTGAAAATAAACATTTTACATTGAAAAACATTCTGAAACTATCATGGCACTTTAGCTGGAGTGGTCATAATTCGTCATGTCACGAAGTTAAGGTTTCAATTACTGAAGTCAGTTAAACAGTGCTGTCCATTCAGCTAGCTCAGAGCACAGAGTCCTCGCCGCACACACCGATTTAATTGCCAGGCCCTTCAGCTTGACATTTCCTGTGGCCGAGCTCTAGCGATTGGTTGATGTGAGTCTGTCTCCATAGCGACAGCGGAGCTGCAGCTAGGGAGGATAGAGCCGGAGGAGCAGAGGGCTGCCAGCGAAGTGACAGACAGCTCTCTGAGTGTCAACATACCGATACAAACACACACACAGAACGCCCAAACCTGCCCGACAGCAATACACACTGTTATATTCACATCTGAGAACCAGCACAAGAGCCAAAACACAAGGGGTCAAAGGTCACAGGCACAGGCGACTGTTACCTTTTTGTTCGATACATGTGTAGCGAACCGAAAGACCCGTACTGAAAATTTTCGGTACGAATACGTTTACCGTTACACCCCTACTATTCACGATTAACTAGTTGCTTATTAGCTGTGTATTACTAGCATACTGGCGGATTATTAGTACTTATAAAGCACATATTAATGCCTTATTCTGCATTAACATATTCTAGATCCCTTAACCAGACCCAATACCTAAACTACAACAACTACCTTATTTACTATCAATAAGCAGCAAATTAGTGGTTTATTGAGGGAGAACTCAGAGTTTGTATCGAATGTGTGTTCCCTAATCTAAAGTGTTACCACTGATTCTTAAACCCAAGGCTGATTGTTTAATCAATGGTTGGAAAATGCACAGTATATACCGCCTACTGTTTTTTTGTTTTTGTTTAACAAAAAGTATGCTCTTAAAATTGCTCATAAGGTAATGACTACATTGTTATTACAACCTTATTATGTTACATGTTTATTTCAGTGAGTGGATAAAAGAGGATAAAAGTGAAATGAAATGGTTTTAAAAATGGTTTACACTAAAAATGGAAGGTCGGATGCAGTGCACTGTGGGACACTGTGCTTTCTTTGTATACTGCAAAAAATGTCACCAACAAAAAGAGTTTGAGATTCCAAACGAAGACAGATCTGCAGATGCCGCTTTGCATTGAGAATGGGACAAAATAACATATGCACAAAACATGCGGTTTGCTTAAGCCAGAACCATCAGATAGAATTCATGAGTCCATGTTGAATTGGCATCAGAATTAAAACAAATTCACTTACAGTTGCTGTCCTATAGCCTTATTGTTGCAAAGAAACTTATGAGGTTTTGGAAACAAACTAAATTTCCATCTGTTAAACGGAGGCTGAAAGAAACTGTAAAGTTATGACATTTAGAACTAAATCTGTTACTCTTTGTTAAACAAATTGGATCACTTTGATAAGATTTGGCTTGTCCTTCTCCATTATCTTGATAGCGTAGGTTGAGTAAGTACATGGCGTTGACCGCCCATTGTTGTGGCATTACTTAGGTCTCTAGGGTGAGGAGGGTGGTATGGGATTAGTTTGTTCTGTTTTCTTTATAATCAAATTTGTTGTTGATTATTTTCAACATACAATTTGATGGCGCCAAACGATTTGATGTCCATTCTGTAGAAGCAATGTCTGAAGCGTCAGTGCGTGAGGAGCGTGTTAGTCCGAGCTGTCAGCGGTGAAGTGCATGATGGGAAGGCAGAGGGACAGCACTTCCTGTGGGAACACTGACTACACAGGTACTCACCAAAACTAGACAGCAACGAGCCACTGTCTGCCCAGCGCACACATCCAGACAGGCCTATCCCAGTCAACGAGTGCGACAACATTCAGAGCGCAATGATTCAAGTTGATTCTTTTATTGCAGAAATGCTTAAACAAAGCCCATATATTGTTCACATTTTCAAAAATAAACACAAATAGTCCTCTGAACTCCAACAGAGTGAGTTTTGAAGCTATTTAAAAAGCGTCTGATTACCTGCAGCGTCCCACCGAGCAGAGAGCGATGGGGTCTCCCACCACGGCCACCAGGGACTGCGCTCGAGTGATGGCGGTGTTCAGCAGCTTGTAGTTGGACAGGAAGCCGTAGTCCAGGTCTTCAGTGGAGTCCTCCACCAGCTGCTCCTTCCTCTTGATGGCCGTCTGCTTGTGTTTGCAGGTGTGACGGGTGCGAACGGTGCTCAAGAACAGCACCCGGAACTGCTTACCTACGGACAAGAGCAGATCCGTGTAATTAGCATGTTGCTGATGGCTGATCCGATACAAAATCAACATAACTTCCTGCCTTAAAAAAGTAATTAAAAAAATAATAATGTACACCAGAGGTTCCCAAACTTTTTATGTCAGCTGAACCCATTCAATATAACATACTTACTCAAAGAATCACCTGATATTTTAAGTTATATTTCAATAATTTAATGACACATGGCCAATAATTGTCACATGAAATGCAAGAAAATAGATTAAATACTTCATCTTTATTTAGTGGGTGTTTTGTTTTGACTCTGTAACTGGACTTTAAAATGGACTCAAAGCTTTTTAGTTGTGATAGTGTGTCAGGTTAGCAGTTTAGGAACCCAAAAATAAAATAGAAAAAACAATGAAAACAAATAAATAAAATTTAAAAAAGAATAAAAAAATAAAATATATCTTTTTTTTAATAATGTACACTAGGGCTATACATTTTTTTTAAAATTTCGAATATTCGTCGAATTTCAAATAAAAATCCACATTCGAATGCAAAAATGTTACATTCGAATTTGCTGTTGCACTTGCGTCTCACACAAAAGAGCTGCATGTTTAGAAAGCCATGTCAAATTAATGCAAGTTCAACTTCGAAAAAACATATCGCGAGACTTTATGGCGGGGTTTTTTCCCCATCCCACTGCAACTCGTGTTTTTAAATGAAAAATGCACTCTGTGTGATTGGCTTTCGGCCCTTTGTATTAAACTATGCATACATACATGATGCTGTTTTGTTTATAGTTTTTTAAGCAACTTAATTATAATTGGTTTATAAACATTATTTTAAACATTATGCACTTTTTTCACAGATAGTCATGTTATCTTATGCTTTGAAGAAACGTGCATTAGTAATATTTTGCTCGATGCGCCCTCTTGTGGCCTCAGGAGAGAATCCAAAAGCTTTTCTTCACCCTAACAGAAATTATGCATTTTAAATTTGAATATAATTCGAATTTTGATAATATTTAAGTACAAAATTCGAATTTAGTTTTTCAGCCATTTTGACAGCCCTAATGTACACCAGAGGTTCCCAGACTTTTTTTGTCAGCTAAACCCATTCAATATAAAAATATTTACCCAAAGAATCACCTGATATGTATAGGTTAAATTTTAATAATTTAATGACACATGGCCAATAATGGTCACATGAACTCCAATAAAATTGATTAAGTACTTCTTTATTTAGTGAGTGTTTTGTTTTGACTTGTAGCTGGACTTTAAAATAGACTCAAACCTTTTTAGTTGTGATAGTGTGTCAGGTTAGTTTAGGAATAAAATAAAATAAAATAAAGCAAAACAAAATAGGAAAGAAAAGAAAAAAGAAAAGAAAATGTATTTATTATTGGGTTTCTAAAACACCTGTATGCATTTAAATAAAGTTGAATAAAAAATTAACAACACAGAAATATATTAATCTTGTAAATTGCAACAATGCTGTAAAATAAACAACATTTGATCATTGTAACAATTATACGCTATAAGTTACAGTAGTAACATTCATGTCTTAAATCTTTCACTTTTAAATGTTCAAACCCTCAAGCTCTAAACGCATCAAATCCTTGAGCTTTTATTTTGGTGTAACACTGCTGAATTATGTGACGATGCGATGAGAAAACCTGTCAAATCTGATTTCATGTTGACCCTGGAAATCTTGAAAGCCATGAAGATGCAACAGAGGTATTCGGAGGAAATGAATGTCACTATAATAAGAGAAGATCTCTTATAACAACCTATGAATTATGACTTTTCTTCTTTGGTGCCCAGCTCAGATTGGCAGCCAGATGAGCATGAATCAGGTAATGATGACTTCAAATGGATCTCCGTGCCAAACAAGCAGCTGAGTTACAGGAATTTCTTCATCCATTAAAATGCTGATTTCAACACAACAGGCCGAACCAAACGCCATCAATTATGCACAAACCAATCTGGCTTTTCAAATGAAACCTGCAGGACACCAGCTCTTTTCTCAGACACCAAACACACATTTGGCAGGCAAAATTGCTGTCTGGTAAGCTTGCTCTCTCTGCCACCCTTCTGGGCTGACACATGGGGTCTGGTCTCAAACCTAGTGATCTTCCTCTGGGGGCAGCGAAAATTGGTCAAATGTTAGGTACCTTAATTATGCTGAAGATACCTCACTAAGACAAAATTGTGAGGTAGCATCATAAGTTTCCTGCTGTGGAAAGGTAATCTTTGTCATTGGTTGGTGAAAAATCCAAGATGATAAACTATTAGAGCTGCATTAATCATATTTTTTAATCATTAATCATATTTTAATCATGATCACAATTTCTGCTCTTTTGCCCGCTGGATAATTAATCCTCAAATATTTTTTTTTTCTGACATTTTTGTTATCTTGCACTGTCATCACGTCTCCATGAGGTTTCCAGATGTCAAGTGTTTAAATCCCCCAATCATATATTTTGTCTTAAATGGATACATTTTCTGCCCAGTTTTTTTAGTGACCTCCATTGCAATATTCTACTCAAATTAAGTAATTAAGTAAACATGCAAAATGTGCAGTGTTGGGGTGCCTCCAGGACCAGGGTTGGGACCACTGACCTTTACCATTTGCTGAGACTAAATCTGTGAATTAAATCGCTTCTAAATCGCTTTACAATCATTTGGGGGATGTCACACCACCACCACCAGTGTCCAGCATCCACAATTTGCATGATAACATGATTTTCCCCAAGAAACTACACAACTTGAGCAATTTCTACATATTAAAATACACTGTAGATCTGGCATCTTTCACTCACCCTGGACATTGAGCACTCTCTCCACGCTGACCTCTGGCATCCTCTTTTTGCGGAGCTCGGCTCGGATTCGGAAGACCTGGTCGGCGTAGGGCGAGACAACGCCGATACTTCCTTCGTCCAGCTTCCCCCAGGCCACAGGCCACTTCTTCCTCATCTCCTCCACCCGCTCAACTATCTCAAACACCTGCAGAGGGTCAACAGTGCATTCCCAACGGATTCTCAATGATGATGGTCCAATACATTCACACACCCATTCAATCAGAAATAAGGCCTGTTTACACCAATTCCAGCATAAATACATAATGTATCGGAAGAACAAACAACAACAAAAGCACACTTTCTTGTCAATGTTGGGGTTACCTCAGCGTTGTTGTAGTAAGCCGTGCTGTTCTTCTCTTGCACATCTTCTCCGCGGGCAGTGAAGAAGGTCAGAGGGTAGAAGTCTTTATGGGGCGGCTGCTTCCCGCTGGCCATCAGTTTGCCCTCGTAGAAGAGCTCAGACGTATAGCTGCGGTCAGCCAGAACACACGGTTAGCACTTCCAGCCTTAAAAAGGTCATTTAGCTCCTCATTAAACTATCAAGAGCTACAACTCTAAAGATTAAAATCTAAACACTAGGAGATTTCAGATGTTGCCGAATGTATTCATCATCATTGCAATGGGTTTGTTAACAGCTTTTGCATATATATTCTAACACATTCCGCATCAGTGGAACTGAATATTACTCACTCAAATGTTCCACAGCACAAAATATGTAGATTGTATGCAAAATGATTCAATAAAACCCGACATCATGTAAATTTCTGTGTTGAAGACACTCATATCCATTTTAATTAACAATTTGACATCCAAGCTCTCCAATCAAGGACGTTTTAGTCATTTTTCTGACTTCTCAAGTGTTGAAAGCGCTGGGAGATATCAGGAAGGGGGGTGGGGGGGCTATCAGTGAATGCTTGAACGCATCCAAAACAGACTGGCACTCAATTTACAAAGCCCCGGCGCTGGTGTCAGTGTGGCTCCCGCAGCTCAGAGAGGTGTCCCATCTTTGGCTGCCATCTTTCTTCTGTTTTGTCAGATTTCAATCTCAAAACCCATGACTGGGAGTCCAAACAGGGATTTACAGCAAATGTGTTACTGTTGGCATCAACTGTACCATCTGTGTGTGTGTGGCTATAAGCCTCAATTTTTGCATGCAGTGCCTTGTCGGTCCCTGAGGAAAATCTTCTCATATTACATTTAAAACGTGGATCGAAACTGCTCCCAGGAGGATTATGTTTTATGTTCAGATAGATTTACATAAAGTAATTTAAGAATATACAGCGGGGTTCAAATCTGGGTCCACATTGAAAATCTGTAATTCGGTATCTATTTAAACAGGGAAATATAGCTTAGGACTTGTTAAACCAATAAAAATTATGCAAAATAAATAAAGAATATTAGTAACATTGTACAATACGGTGTCATTTGTTAACACTACACCACTACATTAGATAACATTAACTAAAATAAAGCATTTATTAATCTTAAAGTTAATTTCAATATTTACCAATAAACTACTAAAAATCAAAAGTTTTATCTGTTAATATTATTTAATGGACCTCAGCTAACATTATCTAATAATGAACAGATGTATTTGGTAAGACTTTAGTATAGGGACCAATTCTGACTATTAACTGGTTGCTTATTAGGATGCCTATTATTAACATATTGGCTGTTTATTAGTATTTATAAAGCACATATCATGCATGACCATATTCTACATCCCTAATCCTACCCAATACCTAAACTTAACAACTACATTACTAACTATTAATAAGCAGCAACTTAGGAGTTTATTGAGGAAAAAGTCATAGTTTAAGGTTTGTTAAAAGCGAGAAATGGACCTTAAAATAAAGTGTGACCATGTATTTTTATAAACTAACGCTAAAAAAAGACTAATATATACCATAACAAATGTAATTCATTAACCACCACTAACTTATATGACCATATTGTAAAGCGTTACTGAAATATTATTCTGCACTATTTCTAGGTCATTAATCAAATGAGCACATGTTTTAATTGAAGCTCAAAATGCTGTCAAATGTAGTTGGAGTACATGACCATCAGGTTTGATAATCTTCCTGGAGTTCATGAAGCTCGAGTGCTGCTGTCATTAAAGCAAAGACGATCCCATTTTTCATTTTTACTAGCGGACTTTCAGATTGCATGGCATTTTATTATTATATTTTAGGCATTTTAATCATCTTTCCTATCAGAGAAGGCGCATTTTTTCCCCATGTTGCCCGGTATTTGTCATTTTAATGAATATTCTGCCATAAATAAATGTCAAACTTACTCAATTTCACAAGGGAAATTAAACTAGGAAATTCTCCTTTAGATTTGTCATGTTTCTGATGTTTTATTATAATACCCAGCTGGATATGATAATAAAACATCAAAAAGAACACAAGAAATATACCATTTAGATATCAATTTCACTGGCAACCAATTTTACAATCTACAGATAAAACACAGATTAGCAATCGACAGTAACACAATACCAAGAAATGCTATGCTCCAACTGGTGAAACAGGGTAGAATGTGTTTTAAAGAGGGGAATATACTATTTCTGCTGTTATGAAATCTTGGTATTAATTTGGTACCACCAGCTGAACGAATTTAATGAATTCTGGGTCATATCGTTACGAGTAATTTCATTCGTTGTTTGAGGGGAACCTCTCTATGTTGGCATTTGCACCGTAACAGATGAATGTGCAGAAAAACTGTTTAATCAAATGTACGGCCTTGGATAACAACCAAAAATGGGAAGCATTTTCTTCATTTTTAGTTAATGAGTCAACTTATTTTGCTCTCCTAATTATGGTTGGTTGCCTTTTATTATTTGGATTTAGTGTGCTTTCTACCTGCAGTCTGTGACCGGTTACATGCTCGTAGTTGAGAACCTCTGATTTATGTCACATATATCTACATAAAAACCAAGCCAAAAGTGAAATGGAGAAAGACTGAAGCAGAAACAGAGAGAGAAGCAGACAGGAAGAAAGAGACAATGATGTGTTTGTGAGAGACTGCGAATGAGAGGGAGAATCTGTTGGCAGACACGTGCGTAATTACGTCTGCAGCAACGCAGCCCTAATGCTTTGTGTGTTTGCATGTCTGTCTCTCCTCAGGAAGAGTGGTGTGAAAAAGTTCACACCTACTTGATGATTGCCTCATGGGAGCGGTAGTTTTCGCACAGCAGGATCCTGCAGGGGTACTCGGATGGGTAATGCTCGTACAGCCGGTCCAGCAGAGACACGTGCAGATTCCTCTCCCGCGCAAACTCACTGTACACAAACGGACTGAGCTGGAAGACAGGAAAGTTCAGAGTCACTCTCAAATGCTTTATATTGGACACAAAAAAAAATCAATGGCCTTTGGGTTCGCTAACAGATACCGATAAAAGGCTTTTCGTGTGATCTAGAGCAATGATGCATTTAAAATGGCCTTACATTTTTAAAGCAGTGTTATTTTTTAGTATTACTTGTATACTATTATAGTATTTATTAATGCTCCGAAATTAGCTTATTTTTATATTTGCATTTTTTTTATTTAAAGGGGTCATAGGATGCCCATTTTCCACAAGTTGATATGATTCTTGCCTCAATCGCTTAGGAGTCATTCTTGTTTACAACTGCTTCAGCGGTGAAACAATGGCGGACTGATGACAGCTCACTCAGGGCGGGTAGTCTACATTTTAATTTTAGTTTAGCATTTATATGATTTTGTCTATTGTATTAGTTTTTTTTTTTTAATTGTAAAATTCAGTTTACATTTTAATTTTAGTTTTAATAATTTTATTATTTGCTTTAGTCCTTTTTTATTAGTTTTTAAAAAAAAGATTTTATATAGCTTGAATGAATTTCATTTAAGTTTTCATTTAGTTTTAGTAATTTTGTTATCTGCTTCTGTCTTTTTCATTAGTTTAAGTTTATATATATATATATATATATATATATATATATATATATATATT
>NW_015652168.1:966547-976703 GCF_001515625.1 Sinocyclocheilus rhinocerous
TTCATGTAAGCTATAGCTTCTGACCTTTAAATCAAAACATACTCATGATTTGATGACATCAATTACTGCTTTATTTAATCAGAAACAGTCTAAATATTATTTGTGTATTGTACTTTCACTTTATTAAAAGTAGGCCAACAGCGCCCCCTACGGAATTAATACTCCTTAATGAGCGGGCTTTAGGACCCGGGGGAGGCTGCCGCTGCACCGCTATCATTGTTTACTCTATCATGTGCATTCTCAGTTTAAATGCAGTGATCCAAAACAGTGAATCCAATCACCATTCAGGCAAAACTTTGCTTCA
Source organism: Sinocyclocheilus rhinocerous (assembly GCF_001515625.1). Taxonomy (NCBI): domain Eukaryota; kingdom Metazoa; phylum Chordata; class Actinopteri; order Cypriniformes; family Cyprinidae; genus Sinocyclocheilus; species Sinocyclocheilus rhinocerous. The sequence continues at coordinate 966,852 of NW_015652168.1, forward strand.
AGAATGAGTCACGCTGCTGACTTGATCTAATCGCTAGCACACCCTGAGCACATGTGAGTTAACCTATTCCTCTTATCGACAAGAAATATCAGCATAATTTTTCATATCAGGCCGATGCCGATATGCACATTTAAAGCCACTATCGGCCGATTCCGATATTGGTCCGATAATATCGTGCATCCCTAGTTAAAACCATTTATTTGAAAACATTTTTTTTTTCAGGATTACTTGATATAAAGTTCACAGCAACAGCATTTATTTAAAATATAACCATTTATTTGAAAAAAATTTTTTTTTTCAGGATTACTTGATATAAAGTTCACAGCAACAGCATTTATTTAAAATATAAAGATTTTGTAATAATATAAATATAGGTCAAATGATCAATTTAACGCATCCTAGCTGAATAAAAATATTAATTTCTTGCATTGTATTTGCCCTATAGATGATGGTTAATTATTTTTTCTTTTGCATCACTCAAGACACAAAAATGTTTGTTCACAAAAATCCATTTTCCATTCCTTACAATGTAAAAAAAAAAAAAAAAAAGGTAAATATGATGCTGCCTATTATATTTTGGTGATTAAATAGTTTTTTTAAATTCATTTAGTGATAAACAATGTAAAAAAACATGCCTTCATTATCTCTATCTAGATTTTTGTAGTGTGCTTTGTGTTTTAGTTCTTGTGCAAGACATTTTGAATCTAATTCGCCCCAATGGCTGTTTGGCTGAAATGACGATTCTCCTCTGAAATCAACCATCCTATTAAGTCAGATATATATCAATAAGCCTATTATTCGGACTATAAGATACACAAAACCCAAAATGTTTGTCACTGGAGGGAATAAACTTTCACCCCTCAAAACACATTAGCGCAATGCCAGAAATCAGCAGTAATGACTTTAAATGAACAGATAAGAGAAGCGGGAAGACAAACGAAAAAAGAAAAGACGACAGCGCTGGGTGTTAATGATGCTGAGTGTGTTAAGACAGGCGAGCCGAGTCTCTTAGCAACAGATGATCCTGTGCGCAGACACATAGGAGGAAATTCGCCTCTCCTAATAAACTGTTGCGAGCCCCGCTGCATCGCTCCTGCAGGAGGGGTTTAATGTGGCCACGTCCAGCTGTGCCGCACTTCTGTTGTGTCTTTCCGTTTTAATCAGATGTGTGCAGATATGAAAACTAGCTGCAAGCGATGTCTTTAGCATGCCAGGAGTGTGTGAGGGATGAAAGCGAGGAACGGTGAGTTCTGCATGGTGTGTATGTATGTGTGTGTGTGTGTGTTTGCTCACCTGGCTCCAGGTCAAGCTGGCAGAGATACTGAGACGTGCTGAGCGTGACCACGACCACACGGTGGCGCTCTACATCCTGTCGCGTGGGCATCTGGAAGGTGAAGTACGCTCCAGAGATCAGGCAGTACTGCTGCACCACCGGGTGGACCGTCTTCACCCAGCGGTTCCTGAAGTAAACCCTGAGCAAACACAGAAACACAACGTTAACGGCATAGTTCACTCGAAAACGAAAATTCAGTTATTTACTCACCCTCGTATTGTTAAAACATTCACTCATCTTTGAAATACAAATATTTTTATTGAAACTTGAGAGATTTCTTAAACTAAACCAAAACTTTGATGCATCAAAAAGTCTCATTACCAAGTTTTAAAACCAAACATTTTTATTAGAAGAGCATGCACTGATGAACTGTGCACAATAAGACCAGGGTTATGTATCAAGAAATTCATATGTTGTCTGTACAAGCTAAATTTTAAGATACCAAAAGAGAGACAATAGAGGAACAGACTCGTGTGGGTGGTGTGCCAATGTGACCTTGAACTATGAGAAAAAACAAGATTTTAAAATATTCTGGATGACTAACAGCATCAAAATTGCATAACAAATTACCTTCCACAACGTCCAGTTTTCAAATCATTCAATGCCATGTAACTTGTCCAATCAACATTATGAAACTCATCAAGTTACACTATTCTTTAGCTAGTACATTCAGATTAGGGATGTCAAATGCACCAGTACTTCAGTGGTAATTCATTCCTTAAAAAAAACAAACACTAAATAAAAGCAATAGACATAATACTAAAATAACGCAAAAAGGATGGTATTCATAGATTATTTATATATACAATAACAGTCCTTGTTAAAGGAGACCAATTATGCCCCTTTTTACAAGATGTAATATAAGTCTCAGGTGTCCCCCAAATGTGTGTGAAGTTTCAGCTCAAAATACCCCACAGATCATTTATTATATCATTTTGAAAATGCCTATTTTGAGTGGAAGCAGAAACAGGCTGTTTTAGTGCATGTGTCTTTAAATGCAAAAGAGCTGCTGCTCCCCGCCCCCTTTTGCAGAACAGGGCTGTGCCTTTACAGCTAGTACCTCAGATACTCAGACATGATAATCAAAACCAAACAGTTTTTTTTTTTTTTTGTCAATCGTGCTGAAATCATGCGTTTTAAAGGGGACCCATTTTCCACAAGTTGATATTATTGTTTAGGGTCTTCATGAAAAGTCTATAACATACTTTGTTTAAAGTTTGTCAATGGTCGTGTAAAACAACACCCTTTTTACCCTGTCAAAAACAGCTCTGTTCACAGCAACCCATTTCAGTGCATGTCCCTTTAAATGATAATGAGCTACTGCTCAACCCCCCCTTCTTTCCCATTCTTGAGTTAAAGTCACCATTCTTATTCATGCAGTTATAACTGCTCAAAAATGATTTAAAATACATTTGTAAATGACTTATTTGTCATTAACAAACACCTTTATAAACCATCTACAAAGGCAACCTTAATGTAGCCTTAAAGGGTTAGTTCACCCCAAAATGAAAATTAGGCTGCGTGTGAACTAACCCTTTAATGTACTTCATAAATAGAACGAGGCAGCTGTTTACTGTCGGAGATTTGTCGTGCCGCGCCGCATCCACTGTAAACAGCATCACTGATTATAATGAGTTCTACAGTAATTTTTCAGTATTGCATCCGATGTCCCCTTTAAACCATATTAGTTTAAAGTTCTGGTATACCTTTTTCTGAGCGCACAAATCTGAAGCACGCACACAGAAAGCGGCGGTCACACAGCATGCAATACTAAACTAAGTTATATGTTAAAAACACACGAGTTACAAAAACACTTGGTTATGTCTGTGAAGGTAAACAGCTGGGAAAGAAATGGCATGTTTTTATTAGATCTGTGTGGCAGCAGCGTAATATACAGTAAATAAATCAATAAATCCACTGCTCTCTTGTCTCCTCTGAGGCTGGGACTCTAAATAGTGTTCTGTACTTGTCAGAGCAGCCAAAGACAGAACAGTGAACATGCTTTGCTCGAACATTTGCCGTGGCGTTAGAACTGGTACACCATTGTCGCTTGCGAAAACACAATGGCAAATGTACAGATTAAGGGGCGGTGATTTTATAATAAGATCCCCTTTCTATGTCATGGTCAAAAAATGAGCGCCTCATTTTTTTACAAGCTTGCAGAGAAAGGCTTACCAAGCAAAATTTACTAGGTTGTCCTTTTTCACGTTTTCTGGGTTAGTAGATGCACCGGGGACCCGATTATAGCACTTAAACACGGAAAAAGTCTATTTTTCATTATATGTCACCTTTAAAAGTCTGAATTAGTTTTTATTTTTATATTTTCAATTTTCCCTTTCATTTTAGTGTAAGGTTTAGTCATTGTTATTTGCTTATTTGTTTCCATTTTATTAATTATTTCTATTCAAGCTTCATTTATTTTTATTTCAGCTTTAGCAATTTAATTACTTCAACCTAACATAATCTGAATTCTAATTATCATCTTATATTTATATCTCATTTCATTTCAGCTTTATTGCAAATAATGAAAACATTTATAATAGTTAGTTTTAGTGTCCATTATAGTATTGTGATGTAATCAAACTAACCGTGCCTGAAATACTGAAGTGTGGCTATTATGAAAATGACATGCATCTTCAGAAAGAGTAGGAAGACATTTCAGCCACTGAAACTAATTTTTATTAATTTCGAAATCATTATGTATACTGTGTTTATACTGAAAGTTGGTGTCATGACAATCACGCACCGCTCCAGATGCTGCGAGTGTTACCTGAGAGGTCGTGCGTGTGGATTGCCTGCCACCACGTATGGATGAAGGTAATCTTTGATATACAGATCTGCTGCACTGTTTGAATGTGTACAGATCAGAACCCTGAAACAAAGAGAAAGCAACCATCATTAGCACTCTTTAAGATAAAGCTGCTGAAATCAGGGCAAAAACCAACAAATGTCTTAAACCAGTTCAATTCCTCTGTTCTTCAAGACTATTCCTCATGATTAGCAAGGAATGTTTTGGGATTGATACAACTTAAGCTCTATTGACAACATCTGTGCAATGCTGTTTTCACCACAGGAAATTTCGATTCGTCACTCAAAACACACTGACACACACTTACAATGGAAGTCTTTGGGGCAAGACATTCTGAAGGGTTTATAGGTAGAACTGTCCAAACAAGGTCAGTTCTTTCACATTCGTTTCACAAATATAACGTTTTAGTCTTGTGGGTATAGCTTTGAAAAAGTGTGTATTTTAATGTTTATCATTGGGTAATGTCTTGCCCCATAGACTTTCATTGTAAGTGCATTACTGAAAATTTGTGTCAATGTTGTCAGCAGTTTTTTAATTTGGTCTTAGTCCTGTGTCAAATCTGAGTCCTCTTAGTTTTTAACATTTTATTGTTATTTAGTCAAGGTTTAGTTGACAAAGTACGGGGAATTTAGTCTAGATTTAATCAATGAAAACAGTCATATTTTAGTCATGCTGCACAATGGTTAAACAAATAGTCACAATTATTTTGCTCAAAATGATAAAACTGTGATTTTTGATCTCAACTGTTGTCATTTACGAGATCTGGTCAGAATTACTGCACTTTCACCTATAAGCAAAAATAAAGAGGTCAACCCAAACACAAGTTTATTTGACCTCATCTAGTTTCATTATTTATCATATCATCATATAAATGAACACACTCTATATTATAAAAACTGTTAAAACTCAAAAGCTAAAACGGCGACATTTCTAATATTATTACATATAATTTCCAAATGATATTTCTGTTTTTCTATTGAAACAACAACAGAAAAGAATTTGTACTGCAGCACAGAGGTTGCATAATTACATTTATTCAGAGGCCACAAACGCAAACGATATAGTTGAGATCCATGTTTGGATTTATTCATTCGTCACCGAGGAGGTTTGATGGCAGATTCATACAGCAAACAGTGCAAAAAAAACGTGTGAAGAAACAAAGACTGCCTCTATTACACTTTCATTATAGCCGAATATCTCAGGAAAATTATGTTTGTCAACGTTTTTAAATAATCAGCACTGTTTCCACAGTGCAAAGAGCATGTGCTCATGGTTGCCAGGTTGCAAAGTTAAAGTAAATCCCAATGCAGAAAATGTGCCCTTTTAAGGAGAAAAGCTCTGATAAGGGGATTTAAACTTTTAACATCTGGCAACCCTAAGCAAAGGCTTATATTTATCTGACCTTTTTTTGTTAATATATCGATATATCGGCTGATATTTGGCATTTTTCAAATATCGGCATTGGCCGATAAGTTTTTCTGTTTGGCCGATGCGTTCAAGGCGGGACTTTTATTTTGACCGTCGTCAAAATAAAAATAAAAAGGACTTTTATTTTGATGGCGCTGAGAGCGGCAGCCCTGAGCAAACAGTGCTCACATTCTCCCTCTTGTTCGCCGTCGTTGTTAACAGTTCTGTCTAATACGGATAGAAGTCTGTCAAACAATCCGATAGAACTGTTAAACAAAGGAATTAAAAATATTTATTTGTGGAAAATATTTTGTCATCTAAAGTACAAGTATGTTTATTTTACAAATTCATTTTTTAATCCATTTTCAAATGATTTCAAATTTCTTAAATATTAATTAAAATAAATACAATTATATCGGCTTTATATCGGCCACCCTGCTTTCCTAGATATCGGCATCGGCGGTCAAAAAACCAATATCGGTCGACCACTAGTTTGGACATAGAGAGTTTTTATTTTTTTAACTATATTTTCAATCTCGTCTTTTTCATCAATGATACTGCATACTGATATAGTCATATAGTGACCCTCATCTTTTCTTCGTCTTGTCTTAGTCATAGAAAAAAAAACATCATCAATAAGTATTTTCCATCAGTTTTCGATAGCAAAATGAACACTACTGTAAATGCGTTTCTTGTTTCGTTTTTCAAAATGAGTGGAAATTATTTTCTGTGGTAAATTCCTGCAAAACCGCTTTCCTGCTTACCGTGTTTCAGGCTGCTTGAGGATGTGTTTGACAGCCTGGGCCAGCGTGAAGGTCTTGCCTGTGCCATAGGGTCCGATGATGAGCACCGGCGGGAGGTTGATGGAGAGGGGGGTGGTGATGGCCAGAATAGCCTCCTTCTGCTTGGCATTCAGACGGGGATCCAGCTGCTCATCCCACTGCCTGTGGCAGCGAGGAAGAAGAACTTACACACTGGCAACAAACGCGTCCTGCCAACACAGCTGCCACTCACACAAATAGAGACGTCTGTGAGTGAACCAGTGCTGCTGGACAAGCAGATATTATACATGTCCTGTGTCATTTTAGGTACTTGTGAAGCTTTGTTAGACCAGGAACTAGTGCAAGCAGATCTCCAGGTGTGTGTGTGTGTGTGTGAGTAAAACTCACTCGTTTGGGTCTTTGCATGTGCTCGTACCTGTTGGGACTCCAAGGGATTGTGGGAGTGAGGCTGACATCTGGAAACAGGATACCGTTATCGCGGATGCGATCCAGAGCGTAGTGCATCTCACACAGAGGAAGTCTGTTCAGCTGAAACTGCAGCTCCACCTTGCATCCAAACACACACAAACACACCTGCTGTTCAAACAGACTCTGCCAAGACTTTCTGTATTTATTTGCACACGCAGCGCCTGCCATGTGCTACAGACAACACATCTAACAATGCCTTTTAAAGGAATGACTTTCAATTGGCAAAGAGTAAAATAAACATTTTCATGATAAACTAATACAAAACTACCTTCATGTCATTCCAAACCCATATGCTGTTATCACTAGGACACAAAAGGAGAAGTGCTGCAGAATATCCAGGAATATCCATACAATGAAAATGAATGTGAACTGAGGTATTTTAGGCTCCAAACAAAATCATAAATGCTATATTACAAATCCTCTGAATCATACATTACCATTCAAAAGTTTGGGGTAGGTAGTAGGGGTGGGCCATGAGACCAATATCTTATATCACTATATACGGGTAATCGTATTTGACGATAACGATATATCACGGTATCGTTATTTTTGCTTTTAATAATGTTTTTATGATATCAAAATTTTTGATACCATAGATTTTTCATAATTCTTGTCAACAGTGTGACAAAAAAAACTAAAAGAAAAAAAAAGAAAAAAGAGAGAAAAACAAAAAAGCTGCACAACTGTTTTTAAAATTGATATCACTGCAAAAAAAAATTAATATCTTATTTAGTATTTTTGTTTTGTTTTCTTAGTACAAATATCTAAACATTCTTGAATAAAAGTACATTTACATGAGAAGCAAAACGGCTTACGGATGTTATGGATATATCTTATCTAAAATAATTTTGGCTTAAAACAAGAAAACATATCTGCCAAAATTATCTTAATTATCTAAATAATATAATTATCTAATTATCTTAATTCAATGGGAAAACAAGGTTATTTTTCTTGCCCCTCTGACAAATATCTTTTTTCAAAACCCTCTTAATTTTTATACATTTTTCATAAAGACTTAATATCTTAAGTCATATTGCTTCAAATAAATGTATCTTGATATAAGAATGTTTAGAGATTTGTAATGAAGAACAAGACAAAATACTACAGTATGTAAGACATTTTTTTTTTTACAGTGTAATAATAAGAAATGTTTCTTGAGCAGCAAATCAGTATATTAGAATGATTTCTGAAGGATCATGTGACACTGAAGACTGGAGTAATGATGCTGAAACGAATGAGTAATGATCTAATGTCCGCTTTGACATAATAAAAAATGAAAATATATTCAAATAGAAAACAATTATTTGAAATTACAATATTTTCTTTATTTTTGATCACATAAATGCAGCTGTGGTGAGCATAAGAGACTTCTTTGAAAAACATATTCAGTGGTGTCCAAAATTATTAAAACACTAGAATTTTCAGCAGCTAAAAATGGTTTTAATTCAGTTATTTCTATCTTTTGCTGTAGTGTGTCAGTAGGAAATATCAGTTTACATTTCCAAACATTCATTTAGCCATTAATTGTAATAATCCAGTGAGATTTTTTTCTGACAACAGCAGTGCTCCACACAGAGATCTGATCTGATCATCATCAGTTCTTCTGGATTTTTAGTCTGTCTCAGTTTGTTCTGTTTCTTCATGTCGTTCCAGACAGACTGGATGATGATCAGATCAGATCTCTGTGTGGAGCACTGCTGTTGTCAGACAAAAATCTCACTGGATTATTACAATTAATGGCAAAATGAATGTTTGGAAATGGAAACTGATATTTCCTACTGACACACTACAGCAAAAGATAGAAATAACTGAATTAAAACAATTTTTTTAGCTGGTGAAAATACTAGTTTTAATAATTTTGGCCACCACTGTGTGTGTGTGTTTGGACTAGGCATGGGTCGATTACCGGTTTCAAGGTATACCGCTATTTGAAAATTTCACGGTTTCAAAACCACTAATATTTTCCGTTATAGTACTTTTAATTATTTACTTTTCCTAAGAGGTGGTGGGGAGAAGTTACCACTTTTATTCCAACAGAGGTCGAAATGTATGTGTTCGACTTGAAGCAGCACCGCACAGACTGATCGGCGCATGACATCGAAGTACCGCGAGAGCGATTTGAAAGCATGAAGAGCCGTCTGCTCTCTGTAGCTCTCACGGTGCTTTGATGACGTCATACAACAATCGTTCTGCGAGCGCAGTTCCACTGCATTAGATGAGGTCGTATCCGTTTCAAGCCGGCACGAGAAAGCAAAACCATGACGGAGGCAGAGGATCAGACCTCTTCGAGAATTATTTCTGCACCTTCACGTTTTAAATCCTAAGTGTGGAAACACTTTGGATTTTACGCACTGCCTGGAAAACATGACTAAAAACGGTATGCAAAGTAACATAGCACTTTATTTTATTTCAGAGAGTATTTTTTCTACTCATTCTACTCAAAGTATTTTTTCTACTCATTTTGTTGAACATTTGACTATTATATTCATGTGCAAGTTCAGGGTTTTGGTACTTGAAAGTTTCATGGTTCAAGGTACTTTAAATATACACTGTGTATGTGTATGCTCCTGAAATAAAAGTTCAGAAAGATGTGATGCATTGTTTTATTAATATGACTCATCATATACAGTCTCTTTAATGGTATGATCAAGTATTTTCCATCGTCTAGTCTTTAATAAGCAAACAAAAATCCCAATAAATAGTAATATCGAATTGCAATAGTTATATAATCGCAATACTCATAATACCCAGCCCTAAAACCCAGCGTAATACTCAGCCCTAATATATATATGTGACCCTGGACCACAAAACCAGTCATAAGGGTCAATTTTTCGAAATTGACATTTCTACATCATCTGAAAGCTGAATAAATAAGCTTTCCATTGATGTATGGTTTGTTAGGACAATATTTAGTCGAGATACAAACAATTGAAAATCTGGAATCTGAGGGTGCAAAAAAATCAAAATATTGAGAAAATCGCCTTTAAAGTTGTCCAAATGAAGTTCTTAGCAATGCATATTACTAATCAAAAATTAAGTTTTAATATATTTAC
>NW_015652168.1:977293-977862 GCF_001515625.1 Sinocyclocheilus rhinocerous
ATCTAACTACAAGCAACAGCACAAATAAGTACAATAGAGTAAAGATACAAATAAAATAAACAGTGATTTTCAGTTTTTTTTAGGTAGGTCTAACATTCATTTTCAGGTACAGAAATTGAATAAAGTAATGAAATGTAAAACAGCATTGCATATTTGACTATATAAATTAAAGATTAAACTTTAATAAAGTTACAAAAGCCATTCAATCAAGAGCAGTGATTGATTTCTTTGTTGATGCTGTTTGATATTAAGAAAGTGCTGTCACTTTAAGAGAATGCACTGATCCAGTGCACTGATACAGTACGTTCAGCCGGCTATGTCTGCTATAGGATACTTACCAAGACGGGCATTTTGACAATCAATGTGTGAATTGTCCATTTAAACAATACTTCAGAGAAAGCTTAATATTTGCGCGCGTTCTGAGGCGCGGATTTGCGAGCTTCGGATGAGTGCACGCACAAATCTTCTCACTGCTCATGCGAGCTCGTGTCCTCTGGTTCTTAAATGTTTAAACTGGCAAAGCTTAAACGAGTTTAGCTTAAACACAGATATCAACGTGTGCTGTTCAG
>NW_015652168.1:978769-979479 GCF_001515625.1 Sinocyclocheilus rhinocerous
GGCATTTTGACATAATTTTTTTTGTGTGAATTGTCCATTTAAACAATACTTCAGAGAAAGCTTAATATTTGCTAGCGTTCTGAGGCGCGGGTTTGTGTGCTTCAGATGAGCGCACGCACAAATCTTCTCACTGCGCGCACGCGAGCTCGCGTCCTCTGGCTATTAAATGTTTAAACTGGCAAAGCTTAAACGAGTTTAGCTGAAACACAGACATCAACGTGTGCTGTTCAGGTCTCACCTGTGCGTGCGCGCTATCAGCACGCGGGTGATGACGGAATAAATGCTCATATTCCAGCATACGGCATTCGCATTAAACAAGAGTGAATGGTTTATCCACGTTTTTTTTTTTTCCATCGCTGTTGTTGTAATGTATTGGGAAGCCAGAATGCGCATCCATCAACAGAAATATATATTTTTTCGTGTTATTTATAGCAAACCACATCACAGATGCGTTGTCAGATTTAAGTTGGTCCTAGCGCATGCCGAACCATGTGTGGAGAACATGTATAGAACACACATATATATATATATATATATATATGTGTGTTCTATACATGTTCTATACATGTTGTTCGGCATGCGCTAGGACCAACTTAAATCTGACAACGCATCTGTAATGTGGTTTGCTATAAATAACACGAAAAAATATATATTTCTGTTGATGGATGCGCATTCTGGCTTCCCAATACATTACAACAACAGCGATGGGA
>NW_015652168.1:979926-1012255 GCF_001515625.1 Sinocyclocheilus rhinocerous
AAAATAATTCATACAGGTTTAGAATGACCTGAGATAATTCTGAGTCCATTTACACAGCATTAGAATTGAATTAGAATTGATCCATTATCATCCCACTTATGGCTTGAAATGTTCTGGGACAATTTTACAATCATTTAAGGAACCGTGTCAAATTATCATACGTGGCGACTAGGCCGCACGCAGCCCAAAATTAAACGACTTAATCGACCATGATAGCTTTAATCGATTGCATCTCTTATCGACAATTAATCGATCATCGATTAATCGTTGACATCCCTAATGGCGACACAAAACCCAAGCCCACACAGGGATTCCACGAGACAAAACGATTCAACACTATTAAAATACAGTGAGAGAGAGCGTGTGTTATGCTGCAGGGCACAGTGATAAATGGGATCTGTTAGACGAGTAAAAAGGGTAAATTAGGCCTGCTCTTTGTAGGGCAGCCTGCTTGCTGACGGCGTCTTGCCTATGACAAAAGTCTCTGGGGTTTCTGCCATCACAATTCAATTTACAACAGTAAATGGTGTACGCTGCTTAAACTAATTCCATTACATTAACACTTCTCTCTCTATGACAAGATAACTGAGACTGCACACAAGTTGAAAACAGTCTAAAACACGTCACCATTTACATTAGTGGTTGACCAATATTGTTTTTTTGACAGCCGATGCCGATATCTTAGAAAGCAGGGTGGCCGATAAATAAATATATAAATATACATTCCTTTGTTTAACAGTTTTTACTTATTATTAGACAGACATCTATCCGTATCAGACAGAACAGTTAAACGGTGACAGAAAACAACAAAGAGGGAGAATGTGAACGCTGTGTGTGTAGGGGTGTGCGATATTGAAAAAAAATTATATCTCTATATTTTTGGGGATATTTTCGATAACGATAATTAGACGATATTTTGCCGAGTGTGTTATTGTGCTGATATCTGACTACCATGGACAGCTGCAGTTTTTGATATTCTTCATTCTGTGTGGTCAGTTCACATCAGTGAAAAGAAATGAATCTTTTATTACGATATTATCGCAAACGATATATATCGCACACCCCTAGTGTGCAGGTGCTGCCGTTTTCAGCGCCGTCAAAAGCAAACATATCGGACAAAAACAAAAACTTATCGGCTGATGCCGATATTTGAAATATGCCAAATATCGGCCTTGGCAATATATATCCTGCTCGACCACTAGTATACATCAACACAGACATCAACCAATTAACGTCTTTTCCAGCAAGTAACCAGAAGTGAAAAGATACATCATACATCAATGGAAAGCTTATTTATTCAGCTTTCAGGTAATGTATTAATCTCAATTTCGAAAAATGTACCCTTATGACTGGTTTTGTGGTCCAGGGTCACATATAGGCAAAAATGTACTTGAAAGGCAATTAGAATAATAAGACATTTAGGCTGTTCCCAAACAAACGAAACCAGTTTCAATAAAATTAATCTTTGCAGAAGTTGCATCTGAAGTGGCATTTAGATGTATTTACACGGCAAAAATGTACTTGAAAGATTAAACAGTTTGAAGGTTAAATAAGTCTTATGTAGTTTGGGAGACTTATTTCAAGCATGTACACCCCAGGTGGTTGCTAGGGTGTTTTGGTGGGTCGCTATCACTAATTGGTTTCCAAGGTGTTCTGGTTACTATACATTGCTAGGGTGTTCTGGCTGGTTTCTAGGGTGTTGCTAGGCTGGGTGTCCTGGCTCATTTATAGGAGATGGTAAAAGTTGCTAGGGTGTTCTGGCTGGTTTCTAGGGTGTTGCTAGGCTGGGTGTCCTGGCTCATTTATAGGAGATGGTAAAAGTTGCTAGGGTGTTCTGGCTGGTTTCTAGGGTGTTGCTAGGCTGGGTGTCCTGGCTCATTTATAGGAGATGGTAAAAGTTGCTAGGGTGTTCTGGCTGGTTTCTAGGGTGTTGCTAGGCTGGGTGTCCTGGCTCATTTATAGGAGATGGTAAAAGTTGCTAGGGTGTTCTGGTGGGTTTCTAGGGCGTTGCTAGGTTGGGTGTCCTGGCTCATTTATAGAAGATGGTAAAGTCGCTCGGGTGTTCTGGCTCGTTTCTAGGGCGTTGCTAGGCTAGAGTGTTCTGGCCGGTTTAAAGGAGAACATATATATATTCTGGGATGTTCTGGCTGGTAGCGAGGGCGTTAATAGGCTTGGGTGTAAACAGGCTATTTTTTATAACAACATACTCAGCACATGGGAGGTCTTTTTGAATGATGTCATAACATACCTGGAGCTCCTGATCCGCCACCAGCCCCAGCTCCAGACAGCAGTCCTTACAGATCCGCAGAAAAATGTAGTCTTTTGTTTTTTCCTCAATCAGGGCCTCATACACGCGTTCCTTGGCTCCAGCTGGCTGGTTCTGACCCGTCCGCTCCTTAAAGACAGGCAGCAGCAGCACAGAGTTGACCTTTGTCATGACCAGCCGCCCAGCCAGCGTATCTTCAGACAGCGTCTCAGTCAACTTGAAGCGTGCAAACAACTGTCCGTTCTGAGCGTACTTGGCGCCACCAGAAATGCCAGTCAACATAAAGCTTGTCACTAGCTGCAGGTTAACCTTGATGTTGAACCTGAGAAAAAAAGCAGCATGCTTAGGAAAACATGATACAGCAATGTTGGCTGCACCAGTTACTGTGTACCGACTAATGACCTTAGTTTACATGTCAAGAATTGTAACTATAGGAAAAGAATAATATATAAATAATTAATCACAATATTTAACAGAAAAAAATGTGATTTAAAACCCCTATTGTCTCCAAATAAATGTAAAAAAAAAAAAAGAAAGAATAATTTTACTGCCATCTACATGACAATTACCACAAACAGTGCTCACTTGCTTTTTCAAAAAGACCACCAGTGACCTCTAGTGGTAACAAATAGAAATTATTATTAAAGATCACTGAAGAATATTTCATAATAATGGCTTAATTAAGGACCAATATGAAATTTTAATGCATATTGACTCAAGTCAGTGCAACGAAAAGCTTCAGTCTGCAATTTCCAGGTGAGGGTGCACAACCTTTATCACGTCTTCAGGAAACAAATTTGCATTTACAAATGATCAGCCTGCAAATATGAGCACATCTTAGGAAGAACTAGATGATGTGACAATGTTTATGAGGTCTATTGCATTAGATTAGGGTTCCTCAAATCTTGCCCTGGAGGTCCAATGCACTGCAGAGTTTAGCTCCAACCCTGATCAAACTCAGCTACCTGTGATTTTCTAATGATCCTGAAGACATTGATTAGCATGTTCAGGTGTGTTTGATTAGGGTTAGAGCTAAACTCTGCAGGAAAGTGGATCTTGTGGGCCAGATTTGAGGATCCTTGCATTAGATCCTTCAAATGTCTAAGCAATATGTAAACAGGTTATCCTTCATCAGCAAAACTGTACATTCATCAATGATTTCTGAGTTATGTAAAACAATTAGTACTTTTGGATGCTTTTGTATTCATGTAAAACCTCAAACACAACAACCTTCCACAAAGACTGCTATGCTATTATGCTAGTCTATTACTGTGCTTTTATCAACTATATAGCTTTTATAACTATCAATAATTACCAACCCCTTCACATTCTAAACGAACTATGAATGGTTGTTTCACATATCGGTCAGAGAGCCACTCTTGTGGACCAGACTTGACGGTGATCCTCTGAGACTACTCACTTGCTGACTTCTTTGTACTGAGCGATCTCCTCGATGTAGAGCAGATCGTGAAAGCGGGGCTGGTAATTGTCTCTGGTGAGGGTTTTGTCCAGCACAGACTGGGTGAAGAGCTGGTCGGCAGAGAGGGGGATCTGATAGCGGGTCAGCAGACTGCGCTCTAGATCCATGTTTTCATTAGGGACAAACTCCACGATGGTTTTACATGACGAGTCCCAGCGCTTAGCGGTCATCAGGAGCTGCTGTCGCGCTTGCATCAAGTGCTCCAGATCTGTGGGATTATGGGTAGTGGATAATGAAGAAATGCTAGTCTAGGGTTACATTTGACAATATACTGATATGTATGCAGTTAGGACCTCTAGACATAGATTTCATAAAAAATAGAGGAGATAATAAGCAGAAAGTGCACTAACAAATAACTTACTTTATGTTCCCCACATGAAACTATCCTATGGCTTCAGAAGACTTCGAATAAAGTGCTCGAGTTATTTATCATAATTTGAAGATATTCAACTTGCCATTGTTTTGCGAGAATATGAAAGCTATAAATTCATAGTTACGTTATAGATGTATAGAAGTATGGGGTCAGTGAAAGTCTTAAGAAGTCTCTTACGCTCATCAAGGTTGCATTTTGCTTGATTGAAAATGCAGTTTGTTTGTTTGTTTGTTTGTGTTTAACGCCATGCCAGCTTCAGTGGCTATTTTCATTTATGGCTGATTTATATCATGTTTTTACTATTTATTTTTGCTAAAAACTCTAAACCGGTATTTGGCTTAACTCTGTTAAAAATCTCTTCAAAAGAGTTAACTGAATAAAAAAAGTTCTCTCACAGAGTTAAAACCTAAAACATGCTTCATGCATTAAAAAGTTACAGTAAAAACGGTAATATTGTGAAATATTACATAACTATGCATTTGAATGTAATTTATTTCTGTGATGCAAAGCTGAATTTTCAGCATCATTACTCCAGTCTTCAGTGTCACATGATCCTTCAGAAATCATTCTGATGTGCTGATTTGCTTTTCAAGAAACATTATCAATGCTGAAAACAGGTGTCCTGCTAGTGCTTATTATAATTAATATTTGTGTGGAAACTGTGATACATTTCAAAACAACAGCATTTATTTGATTAATGTTTCTGTAACAGTCTGAAAGTCTTTATCACTTTAATTAATTTAATGTTTCCTTGCTTAATAAAAGTGATTAAAAACAACCCTTACTGATCCCAAAATTTTGAACGGTAGTGTAAACAGGTAAGAAAAACCAAGAGATAGACAAAGAGGATAAAAAATAGACTTAATATATATATATTTTTTAAACAAAACATTTTTCTGTAATAAATATTAATTTTGCCATATACATACACATGCTACAATATACAGTGTGTATATATACACTGTACATTCATAGGTTCTTTTCTAGAGGTCGACCGATGTATCGGTTTTGCAGATTAATCGGCACCGATAGTTGATTGCTGGAACTATCGGTAATCGGCAAAAATCCATGCCGATAGTTTTCCGGCTTGCGTCCGTTTCTGGAGCGGCTGAGAAGGGTCTGCTGTCATTATACAGAGCGAGAGCGCCCTCTAGTGGTTGAAATCACTGACAGCACATGCTATTGATACTGCACGCTGAACAGAGCGGGAAACTTCAGACGCGAATTTAGTGTTCAAGAATAGAAGCAGTTAAAGTGTGAGAGTATACATACAATATCCATATGTATATAATTTTAATGCTATGGACTATGTGTATATATTTAAAGATGTGCAACTTTAAGCATGACAGTTGAAATGAAATGGTAACACTTTAAAATAAGAGTCCATTTGTAGCATTAAGATTAATGAAAGCTGTGTAAGTATTGTTCCTTGTTAGAGTGTGTTAATTTCAACATTTACTATTACTATTATTACTACTACTACTAGTATGGTTCAGTACTGTTTTTTTTTAATAAAGCACTATTTTAGTTTTTGTTCAGTATCCATTTTTTAAAAACTATCGGTTAATTAATCGGTATCGTCCAGTGTGGTCCAACCTAGCTATCGGTATCGGCAAAATCCACTATCGGTCGACCTCTATTCTTTTCTTTGCTGCAAAAGCAAATTTTCAGCAGGAGGCACTTGACTTGGTGCTTTTTTGGTTATTTGTGGAGCTTTAAAAGAGCTATTGACTCATCGAATTAAATTTTTTTTTTAAATAAATAACAGTATGAACTCTCTAAAATGTTCTTTTGTTTTCCACAGAAGAATCAAAGTCCTGCATTTTGAAACCACATGAGGTTTGAGCGAAAGAATGTTCAATTCTTTAACAAGTAACTTTTAAGCATTTTCCCGCTGTCCTACCTTCAATGGAGGCGGCGTCCACCATCACTCGCTGCATGAGCACAGGCTCAGAGCCAAAATCAAACACCACGGTCTGCCGGAAGGTTCCGAAGATCTCTGTGCTGAAGGAGACCACCACAGTGTAAAGGCAGTGGTCCATGCCGTTCTGCACCAGGCCGGCGGCGCTCCACTCCTGACAGCCACCCTCACACACCTCCTGGGGCACCTGGGTAGATGCGTCCCCGGCCGAGACCACCGTGATGGAGAAATGTGGCCGGTTGGCATCGTAAAGCAGAGCGATGCGGTGTAGCTTCCGGACCGGCTGTTTGTGACAAAACAAATCCCAGTTTGAGAGTCATTCCTGGAGACTGATTCAAATCATTTTCCAAAATCACTAGCAACTTTTAAGGCTTTAAACCTAACATGAAACAGACCCATTTTAATTCTATATGCAGGAAATAGGAAACTCAACGAACAAAGAAACAAGTTAGCGTAGGGGATAGGAACAATATTATTTGCTATTATTTATAAAAGCGTTATTGCATTAAATAAAAAAAATCTTCAGAATAACATGCACAATAAGAATGAGTATTAACTGGGTAAATTGATTTTGCATTGACTTTGAATACATGATCAGATTTGAACACTAATTTGAAGATGTTTTCTTCAAACAAATGACTCTCCACCACTCTGTAGCTTGTGAAAAGAGAGGCTTAGCTTGCCCAAACCTTGCAGAAGAGTGTGAATGTCCAGGAGTGAGATGATTTCTTGGTGTTGACGGTAATTGAGAGATCTGAGCTGTGCTCCACGGTAACTCCATCCACACAGTCATTCATCTGCATGACACAGCAAACCATTAAATCAACAGACGAGCAGAAACATCTGCAACAGCTCACAGATAACCGCTTCTGACTGACTTATTGACTATACAGGGCCACAGCATGTAAAAAATATTCTTTCTGTAAAAATATATTATGCTACGGTGTTGTGAACGGTTGCCAAAGAGTTGCCAAAAAGCATACTGTAAATTACATATGGGTCTCGCTATCAGTCTGTAGTATAACTAGTTATTCATCAGTAGTAGACTTCAGAGTAGTAATGCAAAATAAACCAAAAGTTTAAAACCAAGTTTTTATTTAGCCCAAAACTGAAAACAAAGTTCATTTAATAATTAATTAGTCAAATGGACTTACGAATTTACCCTTGTATATAAACATTTAAATTACACGCAAGGCAGTTTTATATAAACATTTTGACTATTACTTACGTTTCTACTTCAGTGCATTGTTCAAATATAAATATTTCAACAGCGGCTGTAATAAAAAAAATTTGGTCACACTTTATTTTAAGATCCAATTCGCGCCATTAACAAACCATTAACTATAACTTTTGCCTCAAACTCCTAATTTGCTGCTTATTAATAGTTAGTAATGTAGTTATTAAATTTAGGTGTTGGGTAGGATTAGGGATGTAGAATATGGTCATGCAGAATATGTGCTTTATAAATACTAAACAGCCAATATGTTAATAATAGGCATGCTAATAAGCAACTAGTTAATAGTGAGAATTGGTCCTTATTCTAAAGTGTTTTTTTCAGCTAACTAACAAGTTTATAGACATTGACGTCTTTCTGCGGTTGAAATACTGATTGAGCGATTATCGACATTTCATAATTTTTCCTAAAGTTTATTCTTGTTTATTTTGTGTTATAATTATTATTAAAGAGAAAGAGATGACAGGTCGAACTGAGGCGGCTACAGTGATCTGTCACGCCACAAAGAATGTCAAAAGCACATATTTTGGTTGAAGTTTGTGATCAAATTGACAGAATTGGAGACTTTGTACTATATTAAAAGTAACAAAACCCAAAGCTTATTGAGATTAATGAATGGTAGGTCACCACAAATAAGAGGTTCATGCCATCAACTGAAAATAACAGAATAAAAGATCTTGATTCATCAAAATGAAGATAGTTTAAAAAAAAACGAGAAATCGATATTGCGCTAATTAAACGTCACAATTTTGGTCGATTTTGGCCATCCAAAATGTTCGCCCAATACCAAAAATGTATTTCAGTGCATCACTACTTAATTTTCCCTCAAGTAAACTGGTTGCAACTTATTAGAGAGAAACAAAACACCTCTCTAGTGAACCGTTAAGATATTCTCAGTCAAGAGGACTGTACCACTCTCTCTGGTGTGAGGGAGTTGATCCATTTCTCGATGAGCGCCTCCATGTAGTTCTCGGTGAAGTGCTTGCCCTCCTGCTGCTGTTTGAGGCGGATGAGTCGGGAGGCGTAGCGCCGTTGCCATTCTGTCAGCTCCTCCTGAGAGTGAGCCGAGGTGCACTGAGCTCCGTACCGACACAGACCCTGCTCTAAAAACCTGACCGTAATCAACAAAACAGCACATTAATCAATCAATCAACAAGAGAGAAATAATGCACAGCTAAGCTCTGCAGAAAATCAACTCTGGAAATCTGAAAAAAAAAGTGTAGATTAATATGTTAGTAAAAATCTAGATCTACAAATCAATAAAAGTAAGATTATTTGACATTATTATTATTCTGTTATTTTTGACATCAGCACCACTAGAATAAGTGCTATTTGCTGTCAGGACTAGTGTACCTTTTACACAATGTGTACTCCTCACTACTAGTGACCCCTCGAGGAGGAGGACGAAACTGCCAGCCTTCCTGAACGTCTGTCCGGAGAACATCGCAAAGAAAGAAAGAAAGAGGGAAAAAAAACGATAGATAGCATGTCAGAGCAAACACCCAAGCTCACATAAGAGCTAGAATATCAGAGGCGAAAATGGATCCTGGATGCATTGTGAAACTGAAGTGGAACTCACCCTCCTCGTTCTCTTCAGTCAACTCTGACGGCATTTTACTCCTCACAGCCTACAATTGAGACCACCCTCGTGATTCATACGCATAAACACACTATTCTAACATGTCTCTTAGTCAAGCACAAAAGATGTGGTGAGAGGTACTAGTTCTTGAAACTTGAAAGTCATTTGAAGGCAAGGGTTACCGTTTTCACAGAGAAATGGAAACACAAGTGACGCTGACTGGGCGTAAAGACTTTAAGCATGGGAAATATAAGATGACAATAATAGTTAAGACAAACTGACCACTATTTCTGAAAGGAGCCTCTTCAGTCTTGTCATGTCTTTAGTCATGATCCCATTCTGTGAGAACCAAAATGCTTCAGTGAATTTTAGCAAATTCAAGGTAAAAAGTGTAGTGTAATGTTTACAGCATAACTGTAAAATGTAGAGCAAAATTGTAAAGCTTACAGAGTTCCTAAAGTTGAAAGCACAATTGTAAAGTTTAGAGCAAAACTGAAGTTTAAGGAACAATTGTAAATTTTACAGCACAACTGTAGAATTTAGAGCAAAACTGTAAAGCTTACTAAGCAACTAAAGTTGAAAGCAAAATTGTAAAGTTTAAAACTGTAGTTTACAGCACAACTGTAAAAGTTAAAAGCAAACTGTAAAGCTTACAGAGAACTTGGTTACGAGCAAAACTGTACAATTGAGGACAGAATTGTAGCTTAAAGTGCAAATGCAATGTTTATAGCAAGCTGTAAAATTTTGTGTAAAATTGTAAAGCTTTCAGAACACCTGTTTAGAGAAAAACTGAAGTTAGCAGTGCAAATGTAACGTTTAGGCCACAACTTTACAATTTAGAGTGAAACTTTACAAAGCACCTTAATTTGAAAGCAAAATGTAATCATTTTGAACTAAATTGTAGTTTAAGTTAGAATAAAACAGTAAAGAGCTACACAAAACTTAGCTGAGAGCAAAACTGTCCAGTTCAAAACAAAACAAATGTTTACAGTGCAAATGCAAAGTTTACAGCACAAATGTAAAATTTAGCGCAAAAATTGTAAAGCTTTCAAAGCACCTTACATTTAGAGGAAAAAATGGTTAGTTTTAAAGCAAAATTGAAGTTTATAGCCCAACTGTAAAGCTGTAAATCCTAAACGTTTGTAAGGTTTGGGGAAAAATGGAAGTTTACAGTGCAAATGTAAAGCTTACGGCACAGCTTCACAATTTAGAGTGAAACTGTAAAGCTTTACAAAGCACCTAAACTTGAGAGCAAAATGTTATATTTTAAACAAACTGTAGTTTATAGCACAACTGCAAAAGTTAGAACAAAATAGTAAAGGGTTATACTATCGTTTACAGTGCAAATGCAAAATTTACAGCACAAATGTAAAATTTATAACAAAACTGTAAAGCTTTCAAAGCACCGTAAGTTGAGAGGGAAAATAATTGTAAGATTTACAGCAAAATTGAAGTTTATAGTCCAGTTGTAAATCTTGCTCAACTGTAAAACTGCAAGTCTTAGAAGTTTGTACGGTTTGGAGAAAAATACAGTGCAACTGTAAAGTTTAGAGAAACTCAAGTTGAGAGCAAAACTGTGAGTTTTACAGTGTAAAGTTTACAGCATATTCTAAAATTCCTTTCATTAAAATGAACAAATGTAGATAGTTCACTAAAAAATATCTAAAAGCTTTTACAAGCATGATAAAATCCAAGATATATATCATGATGTCAATTTGAAACATAATACATCAAGCTAGCTCATTTGGAAAGGAATTGTGAGTTGGTTTACCAGTGGTTCTCCATAGAGTGCTTTAGAGAGAACACTGCACACTTCCTGTAAGCTTCCATCCAGCAGCATACTCTGAAGACCTGCCCTGAAACTGCCATCTCCCTTCCCCAGCTCCTCAGCAAACACTACATGAACAAACACACCAACACACCCGAGTCATCAAACCAGCCCACACACAAACCAGACATCCCATAATCCTGAGCTGTCTGATGAGAGCCATGGTTCTACTTGAGAGCCTTTTATCAATTTCACAGGTATCGCAATTTTGATATGACATACTATTTTACGCTTCATCTTGTTTTCATCTTTTTAAATAGATTATTTACACTTCTACTATATATATATATATATATATATATATATATATACAGTATATAATATTTTATAACCTTATAAAGAGCTGCATTTTATTAATTATTTAACAAATCAATGTATTTATTTTTTGATAATTATGTTATGTGTCCAGACCTGTTTAGGAGAAAAGAAAAAAGGCTAAAGTTTTCTCCAGCAACAGTGATTAAAAAGTAATGGGTAATCTTTTAACTTAATCACTAATCCAGGAACAATCTTTTGTGGTTAGTTATTCTTGGTGTATTGTTATGTGATATTCATGACCTTTATTAAGATGAAACCAATAGGCTACAGTTTACCCATAAGTCACACCTGAATAGCAAGATCATACCATGGATGCTGCTGTATCAGATAACTGCATATTAACCATAGATTGGTTTGGGTTTACCATTTACTCACCCGCCAAACCTGTAGAATTTCTTTCTTATGTGAGTAACCAAACAGTTGCTGGCAGCCATTGACTTACATAGTAATTTTTATTTTTTTTATATAATATTATGGAAGTCTATGGCTACTGTCAACTGTTTGGTTACCCACATTCTACAAAATATCTTCTTTTGTGCTCAACAGAACAAAGAAACTCATACAGGTTTGGAACAAGTGGAGGGTGACCAAATGATGACAGAAATTTTATTTTTGGGTGAACTATCCCTTTAAAAAACATTTACACAGATTCAACCTGAAAGAACTTAACAGTAAATTTTTTTAAATACTAAACGTACTAACAGAGGCCAAAGAATATGGTCAATGGTAAATCCTGCTGATAATAATATTTTTTGTTGTTGTTGTTATCTTACCATGCTTGCAGTCTTCATCAGCCTGATCGTAGTCCTTCTGTTGAATCAAAAAAGCACAAGTCATTTGTTACTTATCCACTCTCCTAATCAAAACTATATGCTATTGGGGTGCATAAATAACTAAGAAATTATAATGAAAATTATAGGGTCCACATTAATTCATATTTAAGCATGTAAACAGTTCTTCGTTTTTGATATTGACTATTTTTCTAACAATTTTCTTGATGTACTCAAACCTTTCACCCAGTGTTCATTTCGTTGACGAATAATTTTCGTCAAAGACATGTTTTTCACCGACGACAACGAGACGATAACGAACTAAAACTTTTTGAATGACAAAAACTATGACGTTAATCTATTGACATTTTCGTCAACGAATAAAAACAAGACGAAAATGTTAGGGAGGGATGATTTGGGAAGAGATTGATTCATTCAGAAAGAATCTGCTGCGTGGTTCGGAGGTTAGATGTGTACATATGAACCGGCGGCACATAAGCTAACATACACTTGCTGCACGTCGCATAAAACGTTCAAAAATGTCAATATGTGGGAGTAGGAGAAGAGCATACATATGGATAAATCTAACAACGCAAGAGAGAACTCAATTCGGTGCGGTTTTCTGAGCGCAGACACTGAAGCATACACACACGGAAAGTACTCTTTCGCGTCGCATGAACGGAGAATTACACAAAATTATTTCAAATTGTCCATTTTGACGAGTATTCACATAAACACAGTTGATTACGTCTGAAGTAAACGTAAACAGCAGGGAGAACGTGTATCAGTACATTGCATCCATTTTAGCCGACTACATTTACTGTAGATTCAGTCGACTAAAATCTTATGATATTTAGTCGACTAAAACTAAAAACAATTCAGATGACTAAAATATGACTAAAACTAAATGGCATTTTAGTAAAAAAAACTATGACTAAAACAAAATCAAAATTTGCTGTCAAAATTAACACTGCTTTCACCTGAAACAATACATTCAGCAGATGCTAGTTTTATAGTTATTTGACTCTTGAACCTAGTCATATACAGACTAACAACTGAGTCTGCAGTCAAGCTCATCTTCAAAGACAGTTATATTTTAAATATATTTTTTTAATTAATAACACTGCAGTTGTTTTTTGCAAAAATAAATGAATACATGTCACCACACAAATGGGAATATTATTTCATTTTTGGTTAAGTAACAGTGACAAAACAGTATATAAAAGTCTGTGAAGTGAATGTCTGATTAGCGGCATTGGTATGTCCTGATCTTCAGTGCTGCTCACTTACGGCTTCATAAACACCACAAAAATTAAAAGGTATAAAACAAATTCATAGCACATGAATTGCCTAAACACTTCAGTAATAAAGTTAAGGAAACATGCAGTTTGACATGCAGCCTCACCAGCTGGAGTCGTGCTGCTATGCGGTAGAGCAGGGCACGCTTTCGGAGGAAGGCCGTGCTGGGGGCCAGGGTCCGGGGCCCCATGGCCAGCAGGGCCTCTGTGCTGTGAGCCACTGCCGCCTCATACTCCTGCCTCACTAATGATCCAATGGCCTCGTCACATGACTTCTGTGGCCTCCTGTCCTCCATGACTCTGGGACAGAGTTTCTGACATGGGAGACACAAATGGTTAAACAACTCAAAATATGATTATTATTCAAGGCAGAAACAACTATAAAAGCAGCAGAAGACACATTCAAAAGTTTGTTTATCTGAAGAACTAGCTAAAACTTGCTGGGAAATGTGCTGAACACATAAAATGGCATTCAAATACTCATTTTCACACCGGTTGCACTGGTTTGTGCGAATACTGTTGTAGTGTGGAATCATTTTTCCTTTTCTGTAATAATTAGGTCACAGCTGTAACGTCCATCTGGGCTGAGTTAGTGGAGGCTGCTGTGTTTTTTTGGTTCGAGTGAATGCTCCAGAAATTGTATTCCATGCAACTAAACCAAAATCCAACCCACTAATCTAAAAGCTAAATATTATATTTATATTTTATATTATATTGACTAGGGCTGCACGATAAATCGCATGCGATATTTACAGATCCGCCGATTACAGAATGGCTTTACTGACAAGATGCGCGTTAAATATCGCATGCGATTTATCGTGCAGCCCTAATATATTATTTCTAATATTGACCATAATATGAACGGACACCAGCAACAGCTAGTCTACAAGTTCGGTCATGGGCTTAACTTTAAATACAAATTAAAATAATCTTCTAAACAGTAATGGACCATAAAATAACTAGAAATGCCATCGCTTTGCAAATGTACTATGGAAACTAGAGTCCCCAACAAAATACCATAAATAATACAGTTATTGTTACTAATGTTAAAATGGCATTTATACAAACTAAATTTGGGGCAAAATCATACTAACCTCTCAAAATAGTTTTAATACAAAGCATTATACCACATTACCAGATTTACTGCAGTAAGAATGACTGTAGTTGAGTCTTGGTGAATGCATTTATATTATTAATAATAATAATAATAATAATAATAATATGCTTATACTTTTCTTTTAAAAAATCTGGGCAAAATCATACTAACCTCTTAAAATAGTTTTAATATAAAGCATTATATAAAACCTTTTAAAGAGGTTACTACTATTGTAAAGTTGTATATTGAAATATGATATATAAAACAAATGTATACAAACTAGAGTTAGTGATCGCAATAACTTATATAATGTAAAATGAAATGTAATGTAAATATCTATCAAATCCATTGGATCCTGCAAGTTGTTAATAAAGGTTGCTTATAGAAAGGCAAGAAAATATTCATGTAGTCTCACATGACAAACCTATAACATGACATAAATAACTGTATTGTTGTTGATATTTGCATAACGTCTAGTTTCCATGTATACAGTATAACACACACACCCTGTGCAGAGTCTCTCTCACTTCCACACACAGAGAATGGGGCTGTCAGATATCACACAATAACACACAGTCTTCGCAAACCAACATCTAATTAACCTCCAGCACACCAAACAAGGCAACATAGCCTCAGTAAAATATATAAACACTCTATATTTGGATTCCGGGTCAGTTAATAATAGATGTGCGAGTGTGTGGCCGCGTCTCAAAAGCTAGCGAGCTGCCTACCCAGACAACATCAGCGGGCATCGCGGTTCGGTTCCAGCGTTCGGTTCACACGTTCAACCGGTTCGATTAGAACGTTCGAAAAATGCGCTTACGACGCCCAAACGTGATGTCTAGGAAGGCAGCCCGCTAGGTTTTGAAACACAGCCACTGTGTCCACCCAGAAGAACAACAACAACTGCGTGTGTGCCGCCAAATCAACGCAAATACACACCAAATCAGCCACAACGCGCGGTGATATACGATATATGATTACGGGACGAGCATAGCGGTTGATAATCACGAGAGGGAAAGGTTATAATATGTGTATGTGGACTGCGATGATCGCTGCTCCCTTGGCCTTGAGTTCCAGCCGCCCCCGGACACACAGATTCACATTATCCTGCAACATTTACCAAACAATCTGCACTGATTCTCACTCAAATATACCCTGCACTCATGCATCTGTCCGTGCGCGTGATGAACGGCACAGATGTGACGCTAATATCGCAGTTAGACGCGAACATCTTTAGCTGCGAGCAGGCCTTTTCATCATCACATTAATCGTGCAAACGCGCGTCGCGATTTTTCGCGTTCCGACGCGCGGAACACGCGAGCTGACAGCCGCATCTGGATGTCGGGATCGACGGCAGGCAGAGGTGAGGAGGGCGAACGGTGCACCTCAGAAAGGTGTTAGAGGAAGTCTGCACTTACCTAGCTTTACTTTCTACGCCATCTTGGATCCACTTGTCAGCCTCTCGCAGTGCATTGTGGGTCAAATGTTTCTGCGCACTGGTTCCTGCCAGCGCAGGACCCTCACACTTTAGAGCAGGGGTCTTTTAGCTTTTATTTACAGGGCCCGCAAATATGACGGTCCCCTCTCCCACTCCCTTCCTAAAATATAAAGGCATGTAGAAAAGCCGTTTATACCGAGTTGTGTTATTACTAATACTTGGCTGTTTAATAAATAAATAATTTAATTAATTAAGAATTGGCTTTTATATTGTAAATAAAATAAAATAAATACTTTGTATTATATTGACGGTGTGTTTTTTTCTGCTCAGTATAATATTAGATGTACCTCAGACACTTTATTCAACATTCAAATGGATTTGTATAAAACTTCAACTTCACACTAGCCACTGGTCAAAAGTTTGCAATCATTCGGATTTTTGACTTATTTTAAAAATTATTTGCAATTATTTTCTCTTACACTACCAGTCAAAGGTTTTGGGACAGCAAGGTTTTTATTGTTTTTTTAAAGAAGTCTCTTCTGTTCACCAAGCCTGCATTTATTTGCTCCAAAATACAGCAAAAACAGTAATATTGTGAAATATTTTTTACTATTTGAACTGCTTTCTATTTGAATATATTTTCAAATGTAATTTATTCCTGTGATTTTAGCATCATTACTCTAATATTCTGATTTTCTGCTCAAAAAAATATTTATTATTATTATTATTATTATTATTATTATTATGTTGAAAACAGCTGAGTAGATTTTTTGAGGTTGCTTTGATAAATAGAAAGTTCAGAAGAACAGCATTTATCTGAAATAGATAAATTAAACATCTGAAACATTATAAATGTCTTTATCATCACTTTTGATCAATTTAATGCATCCTTGCTAAATAAAAGTATTAAAATCTATAATTTCATAATTTAATAATAAATATATAATGATTTAAATATACTGACTCCAAGCTTTTGAATGGTATAGTGTATAATGTTGCAAAAGCTTTTTATTTCAGATAAATGCTGACATTTAGATCTTTCAATTCATCAAAGAAACCTGGGGGAAAAATGTACTCAACCATTTTAAATATTGATAATAATAATAAAAAAAGTTTCTTGAACAGCAAATCAGCATATTTGAATGATTTCTGAAGGGTCATGTGACACTGAAGCCTAATGATGTCATCACAGGAATAAATTACATTTTAAAGTATATTCAAATAGAAAGCAGTTCTTTTAGATAGTAAAAATATTTCACAACATTACTGCTTTTGCTGTATTTCTGATCAAAATAAATGCAGGCTTGGTGAACAGAAGAGACTTCTTTAAAAAAACATAAAAAATCTTACTGTTCAAAAACTTTTGACTGTAGTGTATGCTCACAACATCTAATAGTAATTTAACATTAATATTGTGAAATATTATAATTAAAAGTGTTCTGTTATTATTATTATTATTATTGATAAATGGATGGATAGTGTCACATGGTCCCTCAGAAATCATTCTAATATGCTGATTTGCAGCTCAAGAAACATTTCTAATTATTATTCAAAACAGTTTTGTTACTTAATATTTTTGTGGAAACTGTCATACTTTTTTCAGAATTCCTTGATGAATCAATTTAATGCATCCTTCCTGAATTAAAGTAAAAATAAATCCCTAAATCTATTCTATTCTGTCAAATATAATAATAACAACAACAATAATAGCCTAATAATAATGTATTTTAAGATATTTTATATTTCTAAATTCATTGAATACTTTTTACATCTTTTTTAATATTTACTGAATATTGATATTCATTTATTTAATACTTGTCACAGTATCTTACATGTTGTAGTGTCTTATATGTTACAGAGCATAATAAGCGACCCGGTTTTGGTTTTCTTAACCACTTGCAAACTCACAAACAAAACAAACGAACTCTTTTTCGCTGGGTTTATTGCTGCGGTTGGTTTGTGATATTGCAGCCAGTAGCGCCGCCAGTCGCTTGAAGGCGGTATCGTCCGACGAAACCCTGTGATGCGTCGCGCCACACCGCCACATTGTGTCTTTCTCCTTGCAAACTTACCATCCCGCGTTAGCGCAGCGGAGAAAACGACAGCTGGGCAACATCTCTCAATTCACTAGACGAGGAAAACAATGCCACTAACTCCAGGTGCACCGAGTTCGCTCTGAGATTTACGCAAACCATCGCTGGATCGTCATATATGCGGAGCAGGACGGGACAGGTGCACGGGGTGCAGGGCTACGTTACAAAGAAGACGAGAGCAAAGACCCGCTTCGTTTTAAAGTTTAAAACCCCATAAACACCGAGAGGCTGCGACAATCGCCTTCTCCACTGGATTTCTGGTGCGTTCCTGGCGCGTTTCCCTGTGCGTAAAAGCGCAGGAGCATCGGCAAATTCCAAGAGTGAATTCATTACAACATCACCACAAGCTGTGCGCGGAAAGTGTTCGCTGCGAACACAACGGCCAGAGCGTTCCCATAGATGTGCACTGATATTTCCCATATTTATATATGACAACTCGTGATTGCATTCATCACCAGATGGCTGAATTGATTTAGATGATCATTGGCACTCGATCTAGCGTGGGAATCATAAGGAGAGGACAATGTTGATGAAGGAATACCGGATATGCATGCCACTAACAGTGGAAGAGGTAAGTTCAGTAAGTTTATATTTAGTGATCGTGATGGTTGAAAAATATATGAAAAGCAGTTAATTCAGTATATCCAGTAACTCATTTGTAGAGTGGCGTACTATTTACTCCGTTGACTTTTATCGTAGTTAATTTGCCCTAAATTACATTTTCGTCTATTTTAGTTCAGTTTATGTCAGTTTTATTGTTTGTAACTTTTCCCTTTTTTCTCAGAGAAACATCTATAGTTAAATCCACTTGGTGGTGCTGTGGAACTTTCCGTTCGCGTTACTCTATGACTGAGTTGTTGTTGTTCATTAAGTGTGATTTTGACATGTCTTTTTAAATGGGAAAACACGATGGTGATGATTATTTTGATAAACTGTTTATTGCAGTCATCGGATGGGAACGTATTTTTATATTTAAAAAAAAACGTTATAAAAGGCTATTTTATAACGAGTCGTTTACACATAATGGAGCAGTGCCAAGTGCCTCTCTATCAAACCAGTGTTTTCACTGAAATTGAAAACCCCAGCTCGTTTACTGATAGAGATTGATATAATCTTTTATTTTATAACGTAAATGAAAGGCTAGCACCGTTTTGATTACATTACATTGGGTTGCTTGGATCCACAGTCGCTGTGTCCTGATGCAACCCCTAACGGTATTATAAAAACAAATGTTTAAAACCAGTCTGGATAATCAGTCCATAGGAAATAGAACATTAGGAAAGAACAAATGAAATCAGATTTGGAGTTTTGTGGTTTTTAGCCTGTCAATGTTATGCGCGCTCATAGAAGTTGACAAAGTTAACTTATTGGCAATTTAAAAACAAGTGATAAGCACACATTTCAGAGGGATGTATGAAGGAAAACATGATTTTTTTTTAGGAATATGTATAATGGAAAGTCTCTTCTATGAAAAGTAAATGTGTGTGTGTATATATAGATTTTTGTGTATTTGTTCATTATATTAGGTACGTTTATTGACTGTAGTGTCTTCATATATATCAGAAACAACCTCTCAAAGCTTTTAATGTGATCTAAACATTGAGAACTAATATCCAGACAATTTCTGTTCCCACTAGCTAGGTACGAAAATAGTCTGTGCATATGTGCATAAATCTGCATCTCAAATCGACTGACTGAATGTAACTGTAATTGGATGGAATGGATTTGAGATCAGATCTATCAGCGCTTCTTAAGTACAACACCAGAGTGGCTGCTGTCTTCCCGTCGTGTGGCTTTGTGCTTTTGCAGCTCATCTGCTGACTGACACCACAGATGTATTTTGTGTTCAAGCAAGCCGCATGTTAAAAAGCATCAACGTTAATATCCGCGTTTAATAAATCTAGGTATCCATCCGTTTGTATACTGTAAATAGAGTAAGCTAAACCCCAAATTAGCATGACATTCTGATGTTTTTTTTTTTCTTTAACAGGCTTGATTATCATTATAAAACAATTACCACATTTGTGATGTGTTTGTGTACATGGGTGTGTGTTTTAATAAGAGGGAACAGTCATCTGCAGACGTTATGGATGATTGATTTACGTAGCAACGGCTGAGACTGTTAGTTAGAATCTGTTTGATCAATTAAAGGTCTCATGAGAGGTTACTGAGCTGATTACAAGGCGCGATTACAGGTCATGGCTTCCCAGATGTCTTCAAATGACTGTTGCATCTAACAACCTCATGTTGACTGCCATCAAGGACATTTTCTTGGCTCTTGGAAACAAGTGTGACTCTTGCTTTTGCCCTCTCTGTATGCATGCAGTGAAGGAACATTCATCGTAACATTTATCGTCCTTGAGTGATAAAGACCTCCAAGTCACCTGCCAGACTTAATTCATTATAGATAATCAGTTGTGGAGGGATGCCAGAAAAATGACTGCAGGAGGTGATAAAATGAAAGCACTTCTCCTGAGCCATGATATGATTGTTTTATTTGGTATTTAGTTTTTGCTTCAGATACCTTGGAAAAGAATTTGTGAATCGTTAGGTCGTTTTTATTGTTTTTATTTTTATATGTTTGCTTATTTGTACTGAAAGTAACTTTATTCTTGATTGGTAATGTACTGAAAGTAAAATGTTCTGATTGATAAACCATGTTTATTTTTAATTGTTCGCAATTTTATATACTTCTTTCTTCTTACAATAAGGAAGATTAGTGGATGAAGACATTGAGTATGTATTGATGTGCAATTAATTTATAGGCCTATTTATATTTTTAATATAAATTTAATATTTATTTTATATGTATACTCCATTTATGTTTGCATTTATATTTAGATATTTTTCTGAACTTTTAGATATTTTATTTCAATTTAATTTTGTTTTATTATCAAAACATACATTATAAAAAAATATTCAACGTAAATGTAGTAAAATATCAATTAAAGTTACTGATAAGTCAAGTATGCAAACAAGTGAATAGCAAAACATAGCGTATAGGTTTTAAATACAAAGAAAACAAAATGTGTAAATGTGTGGTGAAACATAGTAAACAAATACAATGTAAAAAATGCTGTGCAGACATGCTAGTTTCATCATTTGAAACTGCTACAGCAACATGATGCATGGGCGTTAATTTGCATTATTTTAATGTTGTTTATAGTTTTTTTAATCTAAAGTATCCTAATTTGTGTAAAACATTCGGTGATTTTGAACAGATCGCTATAGGATTTTTCTTTACAATAATCAGTAGTAAAGTTTGCCATATGTAACTTAGCATTCATGCATCAGTCATGCACAGACTCAAACTCAGCGGTTCTCTTGGTTCTTGGCACATTTTGAGTCAGATATGAACAATTCAACGAATCCGTGAGAACAGCTCAGATCATCAGTCCATTTTGCATATGAATCGTTCGGTGTGTTTTGCAAACTGATTCAGCTGTTTCATTGCAAAGAATTAGATTAAAAAGTACAAGGAGACGTTCAGTGTGCGTGTCCATTTTCTTTCCTTTTAGTCTCATTGCTGTTTGGGAGAAAAACTTTATGATATCAAAGAGATCTCAATTGATTTGACTTTCCTACAGTGATAGTTGTTGCTCTAAATATTTAATTAAAGAATGATACTGTCATTTCTATTGAGTGCCAGATTTATTCAACAGCAATTATTCTATCTCAACTATGTAATAAATACAGTAACATCTTTATTAGGTGAGAAATTGAGCCGTAGCCAGCTGAAGCTCAGGGGCTTCACAGGTGAAAGGAAAGACGCTTTCTTTGCTTTAATTGGACATTTTTCTGTTGAAACTCAAGGTTCTCTTAAAAATGGATTGTAATGACTTTCACTAGACACTGAACAGATTAATCTTCACCTATCAAAGGCATGCAGAAGCTTCAGGATTTTACTTTAAAAAGCTTGTTCATGTTGTATCTCTGTTCTCGCATGTGTGGTTTTGAAAGCATGTACTCCACTTTGGCATAAAAAGAAAATGCATCTATTTTCTAACTGCATGCTGTCGATCTTGTTGTGACTAATTCATCCATCCAATCCAGAAGTTCCTTTGACCTTGTAATTTTGACAGTCTCTCTGCAGTGACCAAAGACTTATGTTATGCAATTTTAACTAAACCACCGTCAACAGAGCCATCGTGTTTTGTTTATGTTTGGAAGGATAGTTCACAGAACTTATTTGAAGGGTTGCCATGTTCACTTATTATAAGCATTTTGGGCTCGGCTTATAAAACAATGAAGTTTATGGGGTTATTAAAGTGGGGAGGTGCGGGTCATGATAAATCTTTGTCTTATTTTCAATAGAAACATTTGGATTTATTATGGGAATGTTCTAGTTTTCCGGGGGGGTTCTAGCGAGATCTGGCAACACTAATGAGTCACTAATGGCTCATAACTCTTTTTTTTTTCTGTGATTTTCTTCTACTGCACATACAGAAGACACACATCGCTGATACATGCATAAATCTGTCATTAACAACTAGTTGTTTAGTTCAGTTTTGTACATACTTCGTAGAAAGGTGGCATACTTGTAAAGGTGGCTGTCACTACATGAATTTTTCAGGAATTAATTCGGTTGAATGTGGTTGTTACTCCAACAAATACTGAACTCACTGTGAACATGATTGAGCATTAAAATGTGAACTGGCAACCAAATTTAGCTGCAATGTGTACAGGGCCTAAGCCTAACATCCAGGGCAAAATAAAGGTAAACAAATGGGACTTTTACATGAAATATTTAAAGATTCAGTGAAATTTAAATTACATTTTGTGGCTTTTAGGTTATGTGTGTTCAGTTAATCTGGTAGTTTACTCCTAGAAAGTATTAATAACTGTTTTTCTCTTAGGAAAATGGAGCAAAATATTCATGACTCATCCTGCACTGCACTGCACTTTTTCTTCAAATGCCATCTTTACTTTATTTACACTGTCATATATTTCCCAAATTGTTCTGACACAAAAGGAGATGTTTTGAATAATGCAACCAGTCAAAAGAAAGTCCTGCAGGTTTGGGATGTCATGACGGAGAGGAAATTTCTGGATTTATTTCTGTGGCGCGGGGGTTCAGCAAACACCGAGTGCGTCATCATCATCATCATGCGCTGTCAGCACCATCCTCCATTTCAGCAGCGTCTTTTGTTATTTGTGCACTTATTCTTGGCCATAAGCTTCTGGATGTGCGTCTGAATGCGGCTGTCAGTAGCTGAATCAGTGATGTGCAACCATAAGAAAGAGTTCTTCTGAGCTGCATGTTGTGTTTTGGATACTGGCCTCCATCATGGGATACTTGTGTCACCTTCTTAAATAACTTAAAAAACCAACAAGGTCAAATTATCCTTGGTCAATCGGACTGTCTCGTTAACATCGTTAGCCAGCTATGGTTGCAAGTTCAATCATTACCAACTTATTTCAGTGAATCTTTGTTTTCTGAAACTATGGAAAATTCGGGAACAGCATCGTAACCTTGTGTGGTTGGAACTACAGCTCTTGACCCGAGGTTAGAAGCATAGTTTATTGTGATTATGGCATATGCATTAAAAAACCACATACTGGCTGAGTAGGTACTACATTTGAATTTGAACTCATGACTGTTCAAAAAAATGTTTTATCCACTTTATTTTTTCAATGCAGAAGTGAGCTGTATATGCAGAGTTCACACTGCACGATTTTAGCCCCGATTTTCACTCGCCGACAGGTTTTGCGAAATTGCCGACAAACATCTGAAATGGGAGGAAAATCGGTGCTCGTTCACGCGAGTGACAATCACACAGTGTGAATTATCAAAGACGCGATCTGAGAGAATCGCAGACGCCCGTGAAATATTTGGCATGCTAAATATCTAAATGGGACTTTTACATGAAATATTTAAAGATTCAGTGAAATTTAAATTACATTTTGTGGCTTTTAGGTTATGTGTGTTCAGTTAATCTGGTAGTTTACTCCTAGAAAGTATTAATAACTGTTTTTCTCTTAGGAAAATGGAGCAAAATATTCATGACTCATCCTGCACTGCACTGCACTTTTTCTTCAAATGCCATCTTTACTTTATTTACACTGTCATATATTTCCCAAATTGTTCTGACACAAAAGGAGATGTTTTGAATAATGCAACCAGTCAAAAGAAAGTCCTGCAGGTTTGGGATGTCATGACGGAGAGGAAATTTCTGGATTTATTTCTGTGGCGCGGGGGTTCAGCAAACACCGAGTGCGTCATCATCATCATCATGCGCTGTCAGCACCATCCTCCATTTCAGCAGCGTCTTTTGTTATTTGTGCACTTATTCTTGGCCATAAGCTTCTGGATGTGCGTCTGAATGCGGCTGTCAGTAGCTGAATCAGTGATGTGCAACCATAAGAAAGAGTTCTTCTGAGCTGCATGTTGTGTTTTGGATACTGGCCTCCATCATGGGATACTTGTGTCACCTTCTTAAATAACTTAAAAAACCAACAAGGTCAAATTATCCTTGGTCAATCGGACTGTCTCGTTAACATCGTTAGCCAGCTATGGTTGCAAGTTCAATCATTACCAACTTATTTCAGTGAATCTTTGTTTTCTGAAACTATGGAAAATTCGGGAACAGCATCGTAACCTTGTGTGGTTGGAACTACAGCTCTTGACCCGAGGTTAGAAGCATAGTTTATTGTGATTATGGCATATGCATTAAAAAACCACATACTGGCTGAGTAGGTACTACATTTGAATTTGAACTCATGACTGTTCAAAAAAATGTTTTATCCACTTTATTTTTTCAATGCAGAAGTGAGCTGTATATGCAGAGTTCACACTGCACGATTTTAGCCCCGATTTTCACTCGCCGACAGGTTTTGCGAAATTGCCGACAAACATCTGAAATGGGAGGAAAATCGGTGCTCGTTCACGCGAGTGACAATCACACAGTGTGAATTATCAAAGACGCGATCTGAGAGAATCGCAGACGCCCGTGAAATATTTGGCATGCTAAATATCTTGACCTATTGGCTATTCAAAATTGTGCTGTGTGACATGAGTTCTGACTGAAAAATACATCGGCGATGACCTACAGCCAATGAGAGAGCAAGATACAGGGCAGCGGGAAGTTTGGGGAGGAGTTATAGACCACAATATCAGCAAGCATGGCTTCGGTTCCGAGAAAGGCTCCTTCTCTGTCTATTTGGACCCAAGAAATGGAGGAAAGTTTAGTCGACCATTTGTATCGCAAACTTCGTGCGGGCTACCATTTTAATAACATTTCCAGTCTTGTGCGAGAACTCTGATCTCACGCGTGATCTTGCGTTACTTCTTTATCACTTCTCGCGTGCGTTTGGTTGTGAAACGTAGTTTGCAAACCAGTCAGAGTTGTTGGCGATTCTTCATATTGTAAAGTCATGCAGTGTGTAACCTCCTGTCACCAATCCATCGTGCAATGTGAACACAGCAGCAACTGAATGCTACCCCACAGATAGTCGTGCAGTGTGAAAACAACGGTGATCCAACGACTTTGAAAATCAGTGTGAACTCGGCCTTACTGTGTGCAAGACTATATAGGGAAATATTGATTGGTAAAACTGTTTGTGCTACAAATCAGCATGTTTATAATTAAGACAATACATTAAAATAATATAGTTTTAAATATCAGTTTGCAATTTAAAGCAGCATAACTAGCAGTTTTGTACAGCTGAATATAACTGGAAGCAGATGACACCAGAAGCCTCACACATTAAATTTACAAATGTCTGTGCCCCCTATTATGGGAAAAATAATTTAGATATAGCATGAATATGGGTAGTATAAATGAAATTCAGATGCTCTACATCAGCCATGTTGTTACTGTCACATGACCTACCAGTGTTAGTTGCGTTGCTTCATGGGATAGTAAAGTGTCCATCGATTGCATACTTCGGTATGGCAGAAATAGTCATCCGTGTACTTTTCGCCTACTTTTGCAACACATTGAATTCGTACATACTACTCATTTGGTGTATTGTTTTTCACATACTATATGTGACCCTGGACCACAAAACCAGTCATAAGGGTCAATTTTTTTAAAATTGAGATTTATACATCACCTGAATAAATAGGGCTAGACAATAATTCAATATCAATATGTATTGCGATATAATTTTTTTCAATAACGGTGATATGATTTTTAAAGTATCACTCTTAAAGTGCCTCCTGCTGGCAGAGAATGAATTTGCATTTTCAATAAGCCCGTGTCCAGCAACATTTCCAGTTTTTGTTGTTGTTCAAATTTTATTTTTGTTTTCTGCAGCGACTCGGAGCACTTTTCATACCCTTTTTTTCTGGCTGAAGCAAGGCATTTATAATGTTACAAAAGATTTCTATTTCAGATAAATAGTGTTCATATCGATATCGGAATTATATCATAACGACCGAAATGAAGAAATATATCGTGATATAAATTTTGGCCGTATCGTCCAGCCCTATGAATAAATAAGCTTTCCATTGATGTATGGTTTGTTATGATAGGACAATATTTGGCCGAGATACAACTATTTGAAAATCTGGAATCTGAGGGTGCAAAAAAATCTAAATATTGAGAAAATTGCCTTTAAAGTTGTCCAAATGAAGTTCTTAGCAATGCATATTACTAATCAAATTAGTAGTAGTATATTTAGTTTTGATATATTTATATATCCTAATGATTTTTGGCATAAAAGAAAAATCGATAATTTTGACCCATACAATGTATTGTTGGCTATTGCTACAAATATACCGCAGCGACTTAAGACTGGTTTTGTGCTCCAGAGTCACATGAAGTGTGAGATTTTGGATGCAGTGATGGACTTGGATAGATCCTGCTCTTGAATAAAAAAAAAAGCAAGCTAATATGCAGTACAAAGTCCTACAAACTTTATCTTTCATTCCATATGTATACACTTTTCATCCTTTCATCTTTTGTCAAGATAATGAAAGTGCCGTTTTGAAGAGTGTGCATGTGCTGTAGTACCCTGGAGAGCCCACATTTAGGGTACGTTTATAGAACAGCGACATATTAAAAATGGAAACGTTTTTCCTTCGCATTTTTGAAAAGCTCCATGTATAGATGACAACATTGTCGAAACGATCCCCGTTCAGTTGGATCCTCGAAAAATGACTGAAATGCTGTATTATGCATGCCAGACCAGTAGATGGCGATGTCACTCTTTAAAGAAACACTGTGCACATATGGAGCGATTCTGATATTGTTTTCAAAAAAACTTGAAAATTTAAAAAGTTTGCCTTTTCAGGCCCCCAAAACACCATTGTCATGTAAATGAAGGGCCAAAACGCATACAAGGTTTTTAGTTGAAAATGCAGACACGCAGAGAACAAAAAATAGCAAAGCAGTCTTCAGATTTATTTTATAGGTATTTTCACTACCTGGATGAAGTCATTAACGACAGTCTTATATTGTCAAACCAACTTGGTTTAATAATGGATGTGCGACAATTACTGTAGTTTTGGGAAACAGTCATAATTAGCTAGTTAATTTTTCCAGCGATGCCTTGTTCTCTGGTATTTAAGCAGTGAGTTATGTCGCTGTACGGAAAACACACTCCTGGGTTGACGCCGACTCTGATTCTCAAACAACACTTGATTATAGAGGTCGACCGATTGATCGGCCGATTTTTGGCATTTTTTAATTAATCGGCATCAGCCGATTGTGCTGCAAATTAGGCCGATTTATAGGCAGGCGCATCTGCGGGCAGCTAAGCGTTGTTGCGGAACACTGGAGAATCTCTCTCTGGATGCGTGAGAGGCGGAGCAAATCACACTCTGCAGCCACTTCTTGTTCACACACAGCTTCAGCTAATGCCAGATGCAGAAATGCATGTGTATCTAGTTGTAGCGAATGTTGCTTGACTGAAAAACCCACTGCCGTGATGCAAGGGTGTTTGTGAGTTCCGCATTGTTGCTATGCAGTTGCACATTTCTAGGTGGTTGCTAGGTCATGGTGTCTCAGTGTTTCTATATGTCATTTCCATTCTTTACTCCATAATCCTGTATTCAAACCAATTCAGTATAGCTAGTACTGTATGTTCCATCGTGGAGTTCTTTCAACGGTAATTTGATTATCTTAATTTTGCACACTGTTGCCTGTCTTGTTTTGTATTTACACATAAAAAGATTATGGTCCACAAATGCAAAGAGATTCACAAAAATCAAACAAATTCACAAATACTAAGACCAACCAACATGTTAGGAGGTTCACAAAATTCACAAATAAATAAAACGGCCTTTGCCATTTATCAAAAAATATTGTTTTTGGCATTAATTTGTGAATTGTTTCCTGTGCATATGTGAATCACTGCATGCATTTGTGGATTTTGAAGCATTTCTAGTGTCAAGATGTGCACACAAATCCACAAATACGTGGACTTCACCCGCCATCAATCAGATAACAGATTGCAGCATGTTCTTGCTCCAACCAATCACATTTATTCATTTTCTCTGAAAACTCCTAACATATATTTGTGGATCTCATTCGTATTCATTTGGAAATATGAAACATTTCTTAAGATAGAAATGTTATAGAAACCTCATTTAGCCATAAAACCTTACATCTTTGGGATCAACCATCTCTGGTTTAAGCTTTCATTGTTTAAACATTGCTTTCATATCCCCTGCATGTATTTTTTAAAGCTCTGTTCATAATCAAGCCTTTGTGTTCAGGTTCTTTTCAGTGAAACGTCTTATCAGCATGTTGTTTCTTTTGTAACACATCACAGCTTCAGCTCGCAGTAAATTTATTCCAAATTGTTTTAGCAGCTCATAGATGGAGCTGGAAACATCTAAAGTGAATCCTCTGATCTTAATTTATTACTGCAGGCTGTCAGTGGTGATTCAAATAGGCCCGAGACCTGACAAAACCTGATGCTTTTTTTGTAGTCACTGTGATGATATTTGCACAGCAGGGATCAGTGGTGTTCACTTGTGTTGGCTGCATGTAATGGACTGCTCGGGTCAAATGTAAAAGAATGGACAGGATGGGTTAGATTGCCTTGATGTTTATTTTTCTCCAAAGTCTGTCAAATGTATGATAAAAAATGAAATAATATTAATATTATTATTAAATTTAACTAGAGGTGTAACGGTACACAAACTTGATGCTTCGGTACATTCCTCGGTTTTGGCGTCACAGTTCAGTATGGTTTCGGTACAGCAGGAGGAAAAAAAACTAAACACACATATATTTTTTTAATTAAACAAAGGTTTACTGAACAAATTGCTTTTTCTTTAAATATATTCAATTACAATTAAAATGTTCTTGGGGTTAAAATCTACCTCAGCTTCTGTTGTAAACTATAGGGAGCCCTTTCACATTACTATAAGGTTACAATTAACAACAAACTTTAATTCAATTACTATTTATTTTTAACTATAGTAATCAAGACTCAAATTAAAAATTTGTATGCAAACATGTAAATTGTTTTTAACTTCTAAATTATACAATTTCTATTTGTTGTTGAAATGTAATCATTTACACGAAATGCTCTTCTCTAGTTTTCATTTCTGTAACGATTCACTCAACTCACGATTCGATTCGATTCACGATTTTGATTTCACGATTTGATTCTCACTATTTACGGCACAGGAATTGTCTTTGTCTTGGCATATTTTATGTGTATTTGATTTTCATAAGACGACGACTCGATTATAAATCAGAATTTTTGTGCAGATTAACATCTTGGAAGGGGGAGCTGGTTATGTAGTCTTAAAGGGCCGTGTTTCAGTCACTATTTCATATTTATCCCGTTGACTGACAACAGAAACAGTCAATTATATAAATTAAAGCAGTTTTATTTAGAATTTGGCTAAATTAAAATACAGTATGTGAGCACAGAGAGACAAATAAATGTAAAAGGCAATATGATACGATGACGTCATGAATATGCTAATTAGCACATGACGTCATCTAGCGTCATTTAGCGACTTTTCATACTGGCTTTAGCTACTTTCCATTGAAAGAAGTCGGCAACACTGAAGCTGCGGTTATGAACCCTACTTTAATATGCATCGTTCAGAGGCAAGATGAAAAGAAAATGCCATCTAAACTTTTCTAAAGACAGTCAGTTCCCCTCAGAGATACATTCATATAAACTCCTACCCCATTTGTATGGCGATTTGTTGAGCATCTCAACCGATTTGAATCGTCACATATTTTAATCGATTTTCAACCGGCTCGCGGTTCATCGTTACATCCCTAGTGGACAGTAATGACTTGTCTGAGGTAACTGAAATGCTATGTAACATTTTGTTTACAAGCTGACGTCTTGACTCTTTCTGCAATCCGCAATAATGAAACATTAATTGAGCAATTACATGAGATGTTCATTCATGTTTTTTTCGCATTAAAACTAGTAGTAAAGAGGAAGGGATGATCCGCGCTGCCGTCAGAACTGAGGCGTTCATACAGCGATCGCGCCACATCAAAGAGCGCCAAAACGGCATGTACTGTCTGATTTCCTGAAAAAATGGAATGATTTGTTCGGTACACGTGCGTACTGAACCGAAAGACCCATACTGAACATTTTCGGTACGAATATGTGTACGAAATTAGATTAATATACCAAATTATTATTTTTTTCACCTTTATAATATATTGACACCAGAGCTGGGTAGTAACTGATTACATGTAACCTGGATAGGGCTGGGTATCGTTCAAAATTTTTCGATATCGATACCGATTTGATTCTCACTATTTTTTTTTTTTTAACAAAATGAGATTGAAGACCAATTATACAGTAAATGAAAAGGTTGCCTTTTATTAGGCTATTGCTACATGTTTTTTGTGAAATTGAAATATAACAAAACTAAATTGAAATTTTAAAACAAACCCCAAATCAAATAAATAAATTACTCGTATAAAATAAATCTCTTCATATAAACAAACTAAGGCTTTGTCTGTGCTCTTTCCATTTAAAATTAGTGGCAACCACTGCATTTTAATCAAGATCCAAACAAAGATGCTTCATACATGCAGCATGAGCAGTTTTTAATCTAAATTAGACTGTCTAATTTTGAAATTTGAAGCAAAAACAGAATGGTCTGACTTTAGTTTTGTGAAACTCTACATACAACATATCTGAAGGAAACAGCAGACGAGCTGAATGAGACGCAAATTCACTCTGTGCCAGCAGGTGACGCTTATGAACAGCAATGATACAGTGTTGCCTGGGTTACCGCTGTAAACAAAGCAGAGCTGCGCAGTGTTGCCAACTTAGCGACTTTGTCGCTAGATTTAGTGTGCTTTCACACCTGTAGATCGATTGCTTTGTTCCGAAACAGGGATTAAAATTATTACAGTGTTGCTTTTTATTCTTAGTGCCGTTCGCTTTCAGACGGCAAAGTTTCTAAACGGACCAAATTTGTTAATACAAGTCACGCGTGAGTAAACTGTTCTCTCATTGGTCAAAGTTCCACGGTTTATTTTCCGAGATTCCACTTAGCTGTCACGGCTGTCATCCATCAGGATGGAACGACAACAGCTTTGCGGGCTTATTGTTGGTTTTTTTGTAGCTGTCCTTATATTAATTTATCACTTTGAGCAGGAGTCCAGAATTCATCAGGAAAACATTTTTTAAGATGCACCTACTAGGAAGAAGAGCAATAAGACGGCATTATAAAATGAAAAAGTGCGCTTTGATTTTGAATGGCGAAGACGTGCTCACCCACAGACATTCACAGGTTAATTTTGAAGTATTAGCAAAACAACAAAGCTAATGCTTTTCACGGAACTTACGTAATTACCTGTGGCCCTTGAGCCTGCAGTAAATTGAAGGTCAGGGAGGTAGACAGCTGGCTTTTGTTGTATTCTGAAAGAGCTCCTGCAGAAGTTAATGTTGAGGCTGTTTGGAGGTCTTGCACACATTTGCTGCCGGGCACGTGGTTAATGGATCTGGTCCCAGTCCAGTGTTTTATGTTCGCCCACATCCGTTACGTTCTCTTAAGTTTCCGTCGGCTGCGGTTAGCCGACTCCTGGCAGCCCAGATCATTCCTCAGTGTTTCCCTGCGAGAAGTGTTTGACCCTGCACCTAGTTTAAGGTCTGCCCACTGGCACCCTGACAGGAACACAAAGGTTACAGATGAAAGTGGGAACATTAGTGGCAGTGCAAAGGCAAATATAGACTGTCACACAGGGCATGATGAGAAGAAAGCGTCTGGACGATCCCTGATGCTTAAAACATGACTGTACTTAACCATCACAGATAACTTTCATTTGGTTTTATCATTTGTCATTGTGTCTGTTTCCTGACGACACCAAAGAGTGGAAGACCAACAGAGGATCATTAATACATTCAGCTTATTGATTACTGATTATGACTAATCAGTTTATTATTATTATTATTATTATTATTTCCTTTTGTTCTTCATATTATTTTGTGCCCACCAGCTGTTCAAATATTTTAATAATAATAATAATTATTATTATTATTATTGTTATTATTATTATTTCCTCTTCTTCATATAATTTTGTGTTGTGTTCAAATAATAATAATAATAATAATAAACATTTCCTTTTTCCTCTTATTATTATTAATAATATTGCTGCTGTTATTATTATTATTATTATTTTGTGCCAATCAGCACTGTTTAGACAATAATAATAATAATAATATAAATTTCTCTTATTTCTCTTAT
>NW_015652168.1:1012312-1020360 GCF_001515625.1 Sinocyclocheilus rhinocerous
AATAATATTGCTGCTGTTATTATTATTATTATTATTTTGTGCCAATCAGCACTGTTTAGACAATAATAATAATAATAATAATGTAAATTTCTCTTATAATAATAACATTATTATTATTATTATTATTACTATTATTATTTTGTGCCCATCAGCACTGTGTTAGATAATAATAATAATAACAATAATGTAAATTATGTAAATTGCTCTTCTTTTTCTTCATCATCATCATCATCATCATATTATTATTATTATTATTATGTGGCCATCAGCACTGTTTTAGATAATAATAATAATAATAATAATGTAAATTTCTCTTCTAATAACGTTGTTATTGTTATTATTATTATTATTATTAATATAATATTGCTCTTCATATTATTATTATTATTATTATTATTATTATTATGTGCACATCAGCACTGTGTTTAGATGATGATGATGATAATAATAATAATAATAATAATTATTATTATTATTATTATTAAAGAATTGTTCATGTCTCATTATTATTACATGTGTCATTACTAATGATAGTAAAGATGATGATATGATGTAATTTTCTCTTCTTCCTCTTCTCCCTATAATAATAATAATAATAATAGTAATCATTATATTGTTGTTATTATTATTATGTACCCATCATATCGTCATCATCCACCCAGATGATGATGATTAATAGTTCATTATTATTAGCATTATTACCATGCTAACAATTCTGGCTGATTTTAAAGTCATTTTAAAATGCTAAGATATTGTCCACATATGATTCTTGCATCAGTTCAGACGTCTTTACGTCCTCTGCAAACTCACAGTTCCCTGCATGAGAAGATTCCTTCATCATCTGCCACAGATTCACATCACAAATGGGAGTTGGACACGAGCACCCTGAGGCGCAGACTGATTTTATGAGGTGTGAAGGATTGAGGGCCAAACTGATGTCAGTGGCAGTGATA
The DNA here is from genome assembly GCF_001515625.1 of Sinocyclocheilus rhinocerous. Lineage (NCBI taxonomy): Eukaryota > Metazoa > Chordata > Actinopteri > Cypriniformes > Cyprinidae > Sinocyclocheilus > Sinocyclocheilus rhinocerous. The sequence goes on from NW_015652168.1 coordinate 1,013,266, forward strand.
GAGAAGCACCATTGAAGGCTTGGAGATGATGCTTGCACTGGTAATGAGGTGCTGTTTGTTTAATGGAGAAACGCCCACAGCACTTTTCATTGTCTAGATTACACAGAATATAAAGCACTCTTATCACATACATGGTTTGCCACAATGCAATTCATAATGTAGTGTGGTAATATATTTGAAATGCATGCGTTTGAAGGTCACCGTGATGAGAAAAAAGCTCTGAAACATGCATGTAGAGAATTTGTAGTGATTGGAAATAAACCTTGAATGGTCAGATACACACACAATTATGTTGAAATGACAGTCATGTGGAGTGTTCACGTAAACACAGTTTTAAACAGCTGAGTGAAAATAATATATATATATATGTAATATATTTGAAATGCATGCGTTTGAAGGTCACCGTGATGAGAAAAAAGCTCTGAAACATGCATGTAGAGAATTTGTAGTGATTGGAAATAAACCTTGAATGGTCAGATACACACACAATTATGTTGAAATGACAGTCATGTGGAGTGTTCACGTAAACACAGTTTTAAACAGCTGAGTGAAAACCGGGTGTGTGTCAGTTTATTGGATCCATGCATTCGGTCTTAAAGAAACAGCAGCCTAGTATTTCTATTTCCATTTTGCATAAAGGTTCATGCTGATTAGTGTTGTCAAAAGTACCGACCGCGATACCATTCGGTACTGAAATCTGAAATACCGAATGGTATCACGGTCGGTACTTTTAACAACACTAATGCTGACAGCAAGTTAGTCTCGCTAGTTAAACTTCTCAGACTTCACTGAATAAATGTGGCAAAACAGACAGAATGCAATAGGAACACAATATATTTTTTTTATATTTCTTGTTAGAAATGAAATTTAAGTTTAAATTCTACATGTAACACAAGTAATTGTGTTTTATATAGAGCAATAATCGTAATGGGAATATTGTCATGAAGTAAAATTATGTTCAAGTCTGCCTCGTATCAGTTAAAATTTGGTCTTTTTTATTATAATTTTAATTCAGTGATTTTAACTCTTACTTTTAAATAGTAAGAAATCACTTAAAATGGTAATCCCTTTTTAACGTAATATTTAATTGCACACAACTAATAAATAATCAAAAGATGAATCAATTATCAAAATAATCATTAATTGTGGCCAGGGTTATTATAGGTAACCTGAACTGAAGCTGAAAAAAAAAAAAAAAATCAATTTAATTTAGTTTAACTTAATGTACTTAAATAACTAAAACTAAAACTGAAATAAAATTACTAAAAACTATATTGTCACGATGTGCCTACGGTGAGGAGCGAGGAATGAGGAGAATGCAGGAGAATCATAATCAACAGTCTTTAATGACATCTAGGGAAACACACGTAGGACACGGGATCAACGTTCAAGACAGCACAGAGAACTCAAAACAGGAAACACTTTAAATACACAGGACTAGAGGAGGGACACAATGAGGAAGACCTGAAATCAATAAACATAATAAAACATGAGGGAAACTGGGTCATGGAGCACGTGGGGGAGGAGAACACAACACAAGACAGGAACAGAGTCTGACATTACTCCCCCCTCCCGGAAGGCGTGGGGGGTGGACGCTCTGGAGGCCTCTCAGGACAGGCTTCCAGGGACGGACGGCCTCCAGGGCGGTACCCGTTCCGAGACCCATGGCAGATCAGGCAGCTCGGGGAGCCATGGCGAATCAGGCAGTTCGGGACGCCATGGCGGAGCAGGCAGACTGGGAAGTAATGGCGGAGCAGACAGTTCAGGAGGCCATGACGGAGTAGGGCGTTCAGGGGGCCATGGTAGAGCAGACAGTTCAGGAGGCCATGGCGGAGTAGGGAGCTCAGGGGGCCATGGCGGAGCAGACAGTTCAGGAGGCCATGGCGGAACAGAGAGCTCGGGGTGCCATGGTGGATCAGACAGTGGCTAGGGCGGAAAAACAAGCAGCGATTTCCATGCCGCGGAGGGAAAAAACGGGGAAATGGGAAAAAAAATGTAAAAAGACTTTTCAAAAAAAATGAAAACAAAAACGTGGAGAGTAGGGTAAGTGTTTAGGTGCTGTCTTCTGTCACTATTGGCGCTTTTCCACTGCATGGTACAGCACGGTACGGCTCAGTACGGTTCACTTTTGGGGGGTTTTCCACTGGGTACAGTACAAACGTGACGTGTAAACTCTGCTGATCACGGATTGGCCGGAGAGAATCATCGCTACCTGCGTCACTGAACTTGCGACACAAACACAAAAGAACCACTAGATTTAAATTAGCACAGCCAGTGAAGGATAGAACGCAACTGTTTTGAACGAGCGCGCACCTTTTTTTAACAACCAAAAAGTATCTGTTCCCCCTGTTGAGGAAGTACAGACGTTCCTCTTGTTGATAGCAGAGGAGCGGATCCAGCGAGAGCTTGATGGGGCGACGCGGAATGAAAAAGTTTTTTAGGAGTCGCGGCAGTAGAGGTGGCGCAACTATAACGACATGTGAATAATCCCACCCACTCTAAAGCGGTACTAAACTGCAGTGGAAACGCAAACCGAGTCAACCCGAGCCGTGCCATGCCATACTGAGCCGTACCGAGCCGAGTCGTACCACGCAGTGGAAAAGCGCCATATGTGCCTACGGTGAGGAGCGAGGAACAAGGAACGAGGAGAACGCAGGAGAATCATAATCAACAGTCTTTAATGACATCTAGGGAAACACACGTAGGACACGGGATCAACGTTCAAGACAGCACAGAGAACTCAAAACAGGAAACACTTTAAATACACAGGACTAGAGGAGGGACACAATGAGGAACATCTGAAATCAATAAACATAATCAAACATGAGGGAAAACTGGGTCATGGAGCACGTGGGGGAGGAGAACACAACACAAGACAGGAACAGAGTCTGACATATATAGACATATAAAAACACTACTAAAAATTACAAAAAACAAATAATAAAATTATTAAAAGTTTTACTAAAATTAAAATAAATATCAAAATTATAAAAATAAAAACTGATTGAGAAATTAATCTGCAGTTAAACTAAAATAACATCTAGAATCGATGACTGTATGTCACTTGATATATTGTGAAGAAATTTGTTTATTTTTTAAAAATATTTTATTTTTTCCAGCTATAATTAATTATATTGACTACATTTTTGCTTAAATTTGTGGCAAAGCTACTTGTAATTGTCTCAAAAGTTCTGTGATCACATTTCTGACCGCAGCTAACTATTTTGGGGGATAGTTCACCCAAAAATGAAAATTCTGTCATTTCTCCAAACCTGTATGAGTTTCTTTCTTCTGCTGAACACAAAAGAAGATATTTTGAATAATGTGTGTAACCAAACAGTTGACAGTAGCCATTGACTTCTATAGTATTTTTTCAGGCTCAAAACCAAGACATTCAAAAGCATTGCTTACTAACTGCTGAATATTTCAGCATGGCTAAAATAGCATGCATATTTCAGATCATACATGTAAATGAAGACTCAGGCTGACAGGATAGAGAGGGATATTCCTGTCTTTTACTCCCTTGTCACTTGTCGCCTTTCACTGAAGCTGAACTCAACACAAAGCACAAATGTCCCGCTTGTATGGAGGTGTTTGGCAGGACGTGAGCTGAAGGTTATCACACACATCGGAGACGTCGCTGAGTCAGCCGGTACTCGATCGCTTGTGTTCTCCTACACAAGACCAGCTAATGAAGTCTTCCAATCAGGAAGCCCCCTGACTCTAAGACACGCTCACCAAATCAGAGCCTCTCTTGCCACCACTTTAATGTGTTGATAAAAGCAGCTTCCTTCAAGGGGATCCCTGGTCTTTGCCAGCTGATGCCATCAGCATTCAGTGAGGTGGCTCCTGCTCTTGGTCAAGGCTTTAATTATGAACGGCTTGATTAAGAGAGTCTTTCCACGCATATTTGTGGACAATCATTTGCAAGGGGTTTGACATGGGCCTTGAGCTGAACAGAGACCCAAAGGTTATTGCTCATGTTTGAGTATATTGTAACAATTAGAGATGCACTAATATTAAAAGTCTTAATTAAATACATAAATAAGAATAAAATAAAAATAAAAAATCTAAATCAACGAACAAGTAAATTTTGGCATCACAACATGTACAGTATGTGTACAGTATGAAAACATTTTTCATTTTGTTGCATTGATTTTAAGATCACATTTATCACCATTAATAAATTATTAGTGTTTTTAAATATTAACTTTAAGGTAGTGTTAGGGTAAATGAGGGGGTATAACTTAGGGTAAATGAGCACGAATAATTCAATATCTAATATAGATAAATAAAAATGTCTAATATCAATGGATGACCAATAAGGTACATCCAGAGTAGGCCTAATCGTGTTAATTCTGAATAGTTGTACAAAATGTTTTTTAGGGCTGTCAAAGTTAATGTGTTAACGGTTACTTTATTTCACAGCACGTGTACTTTCATGTACTTGCAGTGCACTTGCCTAAGGAAATACTGGTAATATAAGGTAACTACATGGGGTATGTTAGGTTTAGGGGTAGATTCAGGGTTAGTAGTTATTACCTAGTTATTGCAATTACTATAATAAGTACATAGTATGTACATGAGGAACAGGACTGTAAAATAAAGTGCTATTTGTTATTACGGTTACATTTTAAAATGTTTTGTACAAAGTGACCAGCAGTTTTACTTTTCCACAAGACAAATGTCTGTCACCGCACTGCCGTCTATTGGACTGCAGAAAGATACTACATTTTCAATCTGCTACGTTACTGACTGTACTGACAAACTATGCTGACCGTGTCTGCGCCGCATCAGGACGCGACAAAACAACCGTTGAAAATCATTTGAACTTTGTGTCAGCACGTCATAAATAGAACGAGGCATCAGTTTACTGCATCCAGTGTAGACAACATACACCGGCCACGCGCCGCGCGATGTGACGTGACCGATGTGATGAGCATGAGTTCTGGGCCACGGCGCGGCCGGTATAAACACCAGTCCAGCCGCGATCAGCTCCGGTGGCCGTAACACAGGTTTTAATGTGCCGCAGACGCGTGCCGTGATGCGCAGATCAGCTGTAGTCTCTAACATCACTGAATCTGCTGTTAATAATGAGCCATCCATTCATCATATCATGCAAAACTAAGAATTAGAATCATTGTAATGTGACGATCAAATATAGGTGCGGGTGGGTGGCGGGCGGATAATTTGAAGCAGCAGACTCGGGTGAAGTTTGAGCTCATCCGCGCATCTCTACACTACACTGACCTGGGTCGCCAGTAGCAAACAATGGAGCGTGCTCTGCTGGACAAACTAAGTAATTACACCATTCAGAAGCATTTAATCTGCATTATATGTTCTGTAAAAAAATATTTCATATCGGCGGCATATTTGCCGATACCGATATATCGGTGACAGGCTCATATCGGCCGATAATATCGGCTAAACGATATATCGGTTGGGCTCTAATTACGATAGGCTGTCCTGCCTGCCTGTCAAAATATGTATTTGTAGCTGTTAGCAGGCCAACATTTCCATTAACAATTGATGAGTGACAGAGATTGTTGCTGATGCAACATGCTATACTTGGGAAGAGCACAACTTTATGCAACAGTGAACAGTGACACGATGTAGTGATAGACAGTAAAGGTCATGTGATCCACCATCTGATACAGTTGGATACTTCGGCAGAGAAGAAGCACCTGCTGGAAACTAAGAGCACAGACATCCAGAAACCTTCAGCCGCTGAACAGGGCTGGTAGTCTGTCGATTGAAGTCAATACTGAGGTGCACAGATCAGAGCAGAGCTGTTCAACGCTTCATCTGTACAGCAGTGTGGTTTGCAGATGTGTGACGAGGAGATAATTGAAATTGATTCATCAATTGTTCAGAGACAGTAGCGCTGATGACAGGCCACAGACATTCCTATCAGAACACTTGTCTCAGTGAATGGGGGTGTTGACGACCCACCACACAATCTGTGACACACAACACTAACTCCTTTGTTTAGAGATCAGTAAAGCATAGCTTTTATTTCTGCTTTAAAGGCATAGTTCACCCAACAATTTGATAATTTAGCATTACATCACTTGCTCACCAATGGATCCTCTGCAGTTAATGGGTGCCGTCAGAATGAGAGTCCAAACAACTGATAAAAACTTCACAATAATCCACATAACTCCAGTGTGTCAATTAATGTCATGTGAAGTGTGACATGTGACTTGTTTGTAATAAACAAATCCATCAAGACATTTTTAACTTCAAACTGTTGTTTCTGAGTCCTCTATCCATAGTATTGCTTTCTCCGGTAAAAAAGTCATCTCGCCTGATTGAGGAGAGAAATATGCACAGATTAAGCACCGTTTACAAGCAAAAACAGCCCAAAACAGTTCTAATCAAACATGTTGGTGGATTTTAATAACAGCAACAACAGGGGATGACATTTTTTACTGGAGGAAGCGTTATTACGGGTATCGTACTTTGGCAAGAAGCCATGGTTTAAAGGTCCCCTGAAATGCTTAGAAACACGCAGTGTTACTCTGTGTTGACGTCATTTTAACTGAAACAGGAAGACAGGGCAGGACATATCAAGCAGCCCCGCCCCTTTTTAAAATAGCCAATAGCGTTCATTTATATCACAGCTTGGGCTAGAGCCGTTCAGAGCCGTTGAGCTCCATAAAGCCGCATTTGACAGGGTATGCCAGCCACAATCTCATCCATATTGCTATAAAATATAGCATTCTGTGTAGAATTCAAATAACTCTGATACATTTTGTGGTTCTGCGCTGACTCGCGCATGTGATCCGCTCCGTGCTATCGTGTTTCTGGACCGGAGCAGAGTGTGTGTGCGGTGCGGTGGTTAGCGTGACAGCGCGAAACCAGACTTCATTTTTTCCTCAATAGAAAACATATTTACACTGTTTGAATCGTTCCCTGGCCCCTATATAGTGCACTGTGCCATTCACTTTACAGAAAATACTAATTCTGTGGACAAGTGACCGATTTCAGCCGCGGCTTCAGCGTCTATTTTATAGTGTAGGAGGCGGGCACTTCGGATTCCAGAGAGCATTTGATTGGACAAAAAGTTTGATGAGAAGCTGAAGTACGATGCGA
>NW_015652168.1:1020496-1026803 GCF_001515625.1 Sinocyclocheilus rhinocerous
TAAGACTAACATATTGATACTAACACCCAAAAAAACTTTAATTTTGATTTCATGGGGACTTTAAAGTTAAAAACATCTTAATGAAGGATTTGTTTTTTACAAACATACAGCTTTATACTTGTGGACTTTACTGGTGGACTGGAGTGCTGTGGATAACTTGTGGATTATTGTGAAGTTTTTATCAGCTGTTTGGACTCTCATTCTGACGGCACCCATTCACTGCAGAGGATCCATTGGTGAGCAAGTGATGTAATGCTGAACTTCTCCAAATCCATTCTGATGAAGAAACAAACGCATCTACATCTTGAATGGTTCGAGGTTTAGTAAATTGCCAGTAAATCCTATTTTTTGAGTAAACTATTCCTTTAAGGTGCAAGAAGTGTTTTTAATGCTCGTGTTTTTGTTTTGTTGACAAAAAAGAAGTATAAGTTATCTTTATATTGCTTTTCACTTTTCTTTATTTGTATGTGCTATTCAAAAAAGTAACTAAATTGTCACAGTGTACTTGAATATTGCTATATTTTGTCAAAAGTAAACATTGCTTTTCAGGAAATGTATTGCAATAATGGGAAGACATCATCTTTATCTGAGAGAAATGCAACATTTGACTGACAAAGGGAATTGAAGGACTTAAATGCAAACTGATGGCATTTTTTCCATCCATTTGATTTATCTCTCAAGTGCATGCTGAAAGCATTGTTATCATATTACATGCTACTATAGGATGCAATTTCAGTTAAGCCACTACATTATCTGTAGTACAGTGCACTGTAGCATTAAACCACATTGTTAAATGTCACACCTTATGATGCATTAAACATAATTCATATAATTATACTGAGATGATATTTAAAATAAAGGCAACAATACTATTATCGTATAGCTTCACGTTATAATGCACTTCCTCATAAGATTTCTCATTTCAATCTAATTTCTCAGCATGAAACGGATACTGACAACCTTCCAAACAGAGCAGTCCTAGATTTCCTGAATGCTTTAGTTTGTGATCTGTTGCACCATATGATGGATTCAGGTTTTAGCCTAGAACAAAAAAGTATAGCTTAAAATATAAAGCATTTTTATTAACATACAATTGTTCTGCTTTAATGTTAAATGTTAAAAGTAAATGTCAACCACCCACGCTCAAGCTCAGTGGCATCCTGCCAAGCCATATCAATTACATATTTTTACATTTTTAAAGACATACAGCCAGTCTGCCCACATGCAGAAACTCAGATAATTAACACAGCTCCCTGAAGGAAGCCAATTTAAGCTGCTTTTCATGATTTCTCTATTCTGAGAACGTTTTATTTTTAAACTAGATTTTAAACAGCATTTTCAGAAAATATGAAATAAAAGTAGAACAGAAACCACTGCCACAATGCTTAGGGTATAATAAGTGGTTGCTGGGGTGTTGCTATAGCCTGTTTTCTGCCACATGAGAAAAACAACATGATTTGGTAAATCATATATAAAAGTTACAAAGAATTACAGAACTATGAAATACTAAGTCATAATAATGAGATAAAGTAAAATTATAACATCATTATAGCAATGATTATGAGATAAAAGTTGGAATGTTGACATAAATTTAAATGTGAGATTGACAAGTCATCATTATGACAAACATTTAAACGTTCTATCAAAGTAAAATTATAACATCATTATAGCAATGATTATGAGATAAAAGTTGGAATGTTGACATAAATTTAAATTTGAGATTGACAAGTCATCATTATGACAAACATTTAAACGTTCTATGCGATCATTTCGGATTTTTGTTCCATTGTTATGACTATTATGACTTATCTCATATTTTAACTTTTTATCTCAAAATTCAAATCTGCAAAATCCGACAGCCCAAAATCTGCAGACAAGCTCTGACTTCTGTAGACTAAATCTGGACAAAAGTCATGCAGCATATTCCAGTCATTAGCAAATATCACTAATAAGAGAATTAGATGTTGGTACTTGATATCAGTTGATGTAATTAGCCTAATGATAAATGTGGTATTAGCAGAGTAAAAACGATATTACGACTGCTTAATTTGATTGAATATGAAATGTAAAGTGGTAAATTACTTTGGTTGGAGAGCTGAGCATCATGTTTTCAGTGATGCTTCGGTGTCACGCTATATTTGTGAGGCTTCTGGGGAAGATTTGTCTCTCAACAACATCTGCATTCACATCCACTGCTCTGTAACACCATCAAATGACTGTTCTGATTAGTGTTGAGTGATTAAGAGAGCACACACACAATTATTCTGTGATTGCTAATGTGTGTGCGTAATCAGTGCAAGACAAAGGCCTCGTAGAAACTTGTGTGAAGTTCACAACTTAAAAATGAAAGGAATAGCTCTCCCAGTGATGAAAATTTGCTGGAAATTTACTCATCTTCAGGCCATCCAAGATCAGGATGAGTTTCTTAATCGGAACAGATTTGGAGAAATTTATCATTGCATCACTTGCTCACCAATGGATCATTTGCGGTGAATGGGTGCCGTCAGAATGAGAGTCCATACAGCTGATAAAAACATCACAATAATCCACAAGTAATCTTTCGGCTAAGATACGAGTCATCTAACCATGATATTGCTTTCTCCTTAAAACCTAAACTGAAATTGAAAACCAAAATGTTAAAATAAAATATTGACAACTATAATAACCAAAGTTAGCTTACAATAAGTCCCAATTAAGGGTTAGCATCATTAATTACTTAACTCCGTATATCCAGTATTTTTCTAAACACTTCAATCAAGTATATCTGTGAGCACTGCAGTATTGTAGACAGTGATGAATGGGCATATTAATACATTGACGTCCTTATGACAAGAGCCAATACATTTTCAATGTGCATATCCCTCTGAATTGACAGAAAGATTTGTTCTGTAAGCATTATGGCCAGATGAAGGTCGTCACAAAAAGAAATTGGGTCAAAGCGGAGCAAAAATAGCTAATCCAAATATCTCATACAGTCACATGCTGATAATTCCCCATTAGAGGAATGAAAATGACCTTACGGCTTACAGGCCTCTCTTAGTGACGTTTGCTCTGGGTCCATGGCTTAAGTTAGATCAGATCAATTGAGAAGCAGAGAACACTTTTGTGGGTGCTATTATATCTGTAATGGATTTGCTCTGGGACATTAAGCTTACCGATCAACAGTAGAAGAGAAATATGCAGCTTGATTTTTTGTTAACGCTCTTAAATTAAATATTTCTACCAAAAAATTAATTATTCATATTTCCCCATGAGCTGATTCGCTACACTCGCTATCCTGACTCTATATTTCGCAATCCTGACTCTATATCTCGCAATCCTGACTCTGTCTTGCAATCCTGAGTGTATATCTCGCAATTCTGACTCTGTATCTTGAAATCCTGAGTTTGTGTCTCGCAATCCTGATTCTATATGTCACAATCCTGACTTTATATCTCACAATCCTGACTCTGTCTTGCAATCCTGAGTGTATATCTCGCAATTCTGACTCTGTATCTTGAAATCCTGAGTTTGTGTCTCGAAATCCTGAGTTTATATCTCGCAATCCTGACTCTGTATCTTGAAATCCTAAATTTGTCTTGCAATCCTGACTCTATATCTTGCAATCCTGAGTATATATCTCACAATCCTTACTCTGTATCTTGAAATCCTGAGTTTGTCTCGCAATCCTGAGTTTATATCTCTCAATCCTGACTCTATATCTCGCAATCCTGAGTGTATATCTCGCAATCCTGAGTGTGTTTCTCGCAATCCTGACTCTGTATCTTGAAATCCTGAGTTTGTGTCTCGCAATCCTGAGTTTATATCTCTCAATCCTGACTCTATATCTCGCAATCCTGAGTGTATATCTCGCAATCCTGAGTGTGTTTCTCGCAATCCTGACTCTGTATCTTGAAATCCTGAGTTTGTGTCTCGCAATCCTGAGTTTATATCTCTCAATCCTGACTCTATATCTCGCAATCCTGAGTGTATATCTCGCAATCCTGAGTGTGTATCTCACAATCCTGACTCTATATCTCGCAATCCTGAGTGTATATCTCGCAATCCTGACTCTGTATCTTGAAATCCTGAGTTTGTGTCTCGCAATCCTGAGTTTATATCTCTCAATCCTGACTCTATATCTCGCAATCCTGAGTGTATATCTCGCAATCCTGACTATATCTTGCAATTCTGAGTGTGTATCTCTCAATCCTGACTCTATATCTCGCAATCCTGAGTTTATATCTTGCAATCCTTACTCTGTATCTTGAAACTGAGTTTATATCTCGCAATCCTGAGTTTATATCTCGCAATCCTGAGTGTATATCTCTCAATCCTGACTATATCTTGCAATTCTGAGTGTGTATCTCTCAATCCTGACTCTATATCTCGCAATCCTGAGTTTATATCTTGCCATCCTTACTCTGTATCTTGAAATCCTGAGTTTGTCTCGCAATCCTAAGTGTATATCTCGCAATCCTTACTCTGTATCTTGAAAGCCTGAGTTTGTGTCTCACAATCCTGAGTTTATATCTCGCAATCCTGAGTTTATATCTCTCAATCCTGACTCTATATCTTGCAATCCTGAGTTTATATCTTGCAATCCTTACTCTGTATCTTGAAATCCTGAGTTTGTGTCTCGCAATCCTGACTCTATATCTCGCAATCCTGACTCTATGTTTTGCAATCCTGAGTGTATATCTCGCAATCCTTACTCTGTATCTTGAAATCCTGAGTTTGTCTCGCAATCCTGAGTTTATATCTCGCAATCCTGAGTGTATATATCGCAATCCTTACTCTGTATCTTGAAATCTTGAGTTTGTGTCTCGCAATCCTGACTCTATATCTCGCAATCCTGAATTGTATATTGCAATTCAGACTTTTCAATCAGAATTGTGAGAGAAAAAAATGGCCATTACCTTTTCTATTTTTTATTCCAGAAAAATTCTAAGCACATGTGCCAGCTGAGCGTATGGACTATGCATGGTTAGAAAAGTACAGTATGTGTGTAATATTGTAATGACAATAATTACGTCATGCACCCAAGACATGTTCCCTAGCGTACATGTAAAAACCAAAGTATATGTTGAGCTTATGTCTTGTGGCTTTACTTCTGTTTTTGTGTGGCTATATTATGTTGCAGTTTATTTAAACCGAGAGATGAGTCCTAATGATTGTCTGTGGTAATCGGCATTAAGCCACACATGCTGTCAATAGAGCTTAACTTGCATTTAACCCCAAACATTCCTTTTAAAGATCCTGTTCCCAGCATTAGCATGAAAATAGGTAGCTAAAGTGAGCGTGAAACAGCCGAGGTACTTCCACTTTCTACAGTAATTCCACAGCCATCGGCAGATCCTCACCTGTCTCTGGGTTTTCCAGACAGAGTTTCCATCCAAAGCGAGGGGCTTCCATTGTTTCGCTATATCGAGCTGGAATGTGTAACGGCTGTGTGGAGCTCAGGGTCACATGAAGAAATAAGGCAGTCCGTTCACCTCTCACTCTCGCTGGGAATCCGAGAACACGTTGGAAACGAAATGGGAATGATGCTGGTTATGGCAGCCCAGTGCTATATATACTGTCCCACTGGCTTCCTGACCCGCATGCCAATCTGTCACAGTTTGTGGTTGCTAGGTTATTAAATATATAGCTAGGTTGACGGTGCTATTCAGAATAAAGCATGTGAACTCTGTGTGTGTGTGTGTGTTTGGATGAGCTGTAATCTTTTCTAATGCAGCTCAGATCATTACAGCATCAGCTTTTCACCACATTACTTCCCACAGCTCTTTCATCTCCCCGTCACTCATCGTCACGCTCTGAGATTTTCTCGACTTGCTCGTTCAGATTATTTTTACTGTATGAAGGAAACTGAACATGTTGACAGAAAAATCCTTTGCTCTGAACCAGGGATCAATATAAATAGCTGCTCCCTCAGGAGCCTGTCATAAACACAGAGCCTTAAAGATTTATTTAAAGAGAACTAGGACTTTTTATTACAGTTGATTAATCGCTAAACTTCACTAAACCTTCATAAATATGATTCTCTTAATTATCATAATTTTAAATTATACTTTATATGCGACAATTATGACCTTATATCTCACAATGACTATATATCTCAGTTTCTCATAATTGCAAATACATCTCGCAATTTCACTTTATGTCTTGCAATTGCAACTCAATTTCTGATTAATTGCAACTTAATATCTTACAATAGCTACGTTTCCATTCAAAGTTGTGAATTTAACTTACGCGCAAAATTGGAATATTGCATAAAATATTCGTGAATAAAGCACTGTTTTCCATCCAACGAGTCAAAATCATCACT
>NW_015652169.1:0-379 GCF_001515625.1 Sinocyclocheilus rhinocerous
ACCAGATACCAGAAGCTCGCCGGCCGGCTATAGAGGAGGAAGTCAGGAAGATGCTCCAACTGGGAATCATCGAGCCCTCACGTAGCCCCTGGGCCAGCCCAATAATGATGGTTCCAAAGCCGGACAACACCCTCCGTTTCTGTAACGACTTCAGGAAGGTTAATCAAGTTTCCGCCTTCGACGGATATCCCATGCCGCGGGTGGATGAGCTCTTGGACCGGCTGGGCAAGGCACGATACATCAGCACCTTGGACCTCACCAAAGGATATTGGCAGGTGCCCCTCTCCCAGGGCTCCCGGGAGAAGACAGCCTTTAGCACTCCCAATGGCCACTGGCATTACCGGGTGCTACCCTTCGGCCTACACGGGGCACCAGCCAC
>NW_015652169.1:424-12019 GCF_001515625.1 Sinocyclocheilus rhinocerous
GAAGAGGGCTCATCATGCCCCAGGAAAAGAAGGTTGAGGCGGTAAAGAAGTTCCCACATCCCGTCAACAAGACGCAGATACGGGCATTTTTGGGGTTGGCGGGCTACTACCGACGTTTCATACCTAACTTCTCCTCTATAGCCTGCTCCCTGTCAGACCTTACCAGAAAAGGGCAGCCGGAAAGGATAGACTGGACTCCCGAGACAGAAGCCGCCCTCCAGGCCCTCAAGACGGCCCTGACGTCCTCCCCGGTCCTGCATGCCCCAGACTTCGGCTGCCCCTTCACCCTATATACGGACGCCTCCGGCACCGGTTTAGGGGCAGTCCTCTCCCAGCTCCGGGATGGAGAGGAACACCCCCAATCACATCTCCATCATACATAAATGTCCATGTGTGTATATATATACTGTATATATATTGTGGCGAGTATCCCGGTTCCAGATCAGCGTCGCCCTGGAAACGCCGCTGCCACACTGATCACAGAAGCACAACACCTGTGCGTGATGAGTGGCGCACCTGGAGCTCGTTCCCGCTGGCCATAAAAGCCAGGAGAAGAGACACCAGCGGGGAGTTGCAACGGAGCTCCAGGCGACATTAATGCTTGTTTCTCCTTATTCACAGACTCCGACGGCACCCCAGGAGAGGGATCTGCACCACGGCACTTCACCCCACGAGCACCGAGTTGAGACGGGCACCGAGCACCATTCCTCCGAGCACGTGTGATCAGTGTGTGGGCAATAAATCACCCTCCGGGGCACTTTCTATCAGTACCGAGTCTGTGTTCTCATTCACCCCGCGACAATATATATATATAAACAATATATTTTTGAGTAGAAGAGGTGTTTTCATAAAGATGCTGAAATGCAGTGATTTGAAGGGATCATTCACTGAAAAATGTACTCACCCTGAGGCCATCCAAGATGTAGATGAGTTTGTTTCTTCATCAGAACAGATTTGGAGAAATGTAGTATTACTTGCTCACCAATGGATCCTCTGCAGTGAATGGGTGCCGTCAGAATGAGAGTTCAAACAGCTGATAAATACATCACAAAAATCCGAAGTAATTTGAAAGAAACAGAAAAAAAAGAAAATGAATTAATTTGAAGAAAAAATCCAAGTAATTCACTCATCTCCAGTCCATCAGTTAATGCCTTGTGAAATGAAAAGCTGTGTGTTTGTAATAAACAAATCCATCAAGACGTTTTTAACTATTCCCTAAATGTCCAATGGATATTGGGGTCAATGACAAATAAGTAAAAATTAAGAACAGTTTTTCATACATTTTGAATGCATATCTTTATTTTACAAAAATGTTTTAAAATGTACTTTTCAAAGTAAAAAGTGTTTATTTTACAAATAAGAGTTCAGAAATATAATTTTTTTGAGAAGTCATTTGACATTTTACAACCTTGCCTTGTCATTTAAAAAAAAAGTCAAATTATTTGGTATTTTGAGAGATTGATTGACTTTGACACAAAGTCATAAGGGTCTGCAGGGGTCCACTATATGATATGGTTTTATTTATTTATTTTTGTTTTTTTTGTGTGCAATTTTCTGAATGTTGGTTGCACCATATGTCTTTGATTTGGCAGACTAATATATTTCCCCAAATATTAATAAGCACTGAAGCATTTAGTGAAAATATTGCATATTTTTTAATAAGAAAATAGTAAGAAAATATTATGTAAGACAGGTTTCTTCTAAAGAATTGTGTTCTTTTGATTCTACTTTGATTCTCATTATGATATTGATATATTTGTATCACCCTGATATATTTTTTTTACCTTATACCTGAATTTTAAATCACTGTAATTTATCAAAGCAAATTTTAAATAATTTAAAAAATTGCTTATCATAAAACAGATGTATTCATTTGTACTGTATTTTTAATAATATCCATATAAAAATTAGAACACTAATTTAGCCTTACCAAATAAAGCAAAGCACACTGGGGGGAAAAAAAATCTGATTTTTCAAAGTTGTATGTCTTGTAAGAAAATATTTTAGTATTAGTATTTTTGCTTTCAAAATTTCATTCACTGTGTTATCTGCTGTCTCTTTGTAATTTGTGAAATTTACTAGCAAGTGAAAATGATTTCAAAGAGCATTTTTTCAGTGCTGCAGAGAGACTACTGAACATCTCGGACTACAAAACACATTGTGACATTCAGCCCTAACGTTTTAACATCTCTGCATACCTAATCATTAAAGGGATCATTACTTAGAAGCTGCTAATGAGAAGACACTGGTGTTTACTCTTTGATGTGTGAGACTGATAGGATGACATACACCACAAGCCCTCCCAGCATGCAACAGACTGCGCAAAGCAGGGACTGCGCCCTTGAACTGTGTTTACTCAAGAGCATGGATCAAAGTCCAGGTCGGAACTGTCCAAAAGTGATAAAAGACGAATATTCAGCATCCAGCACTAGGTAAGCAACATTTTTAGCACCGTTTCCAGTAGATCTTTGCTGATTTGGGGGTTATGATTATGTGCTGTGATAAAAGTCAGCTTTAAAAAAAAAGTCTGCAAGTGCTATTTTTAATGTTGGAGACAGGAAAGATCGTCATCGCAGATTTTGCTGGCTTGCTTTTGGCCGCACCATTTATAGCCTTTCTATTCTCTTGTGACAAATGAGACATATGCTGTTCCCCTCATGAAGAGCAGAGCTTTCTATTAGGAGAGGCTGCTGAGGTGCGCTATCAATCACTTGAAACAAGGGAGGAAGTGTGGGGTAGGAGGTGTGGCTAATATATCTCAAATTGTTCTCTGCCCTTCACCGGAGTTTCTCACTTCATCACAAATCTCTTCGTCCTCCATCACAGCCCATGAATACATACACAGCTCCTCTGCCCCATTCAGAACGCGAAGCACGGAGTATGAATTCATTCATAAAGCTATTAAATGCCCACTCTTTCTTTCTTGACTTCTTTCACTTCCTCTTTCTCTGTCAAATGATGAAGGGATATAATCTCACCAGGACAGGGATATTTGTATTACATCCATCACTCTGTCCTCCGAGGGTGCAGCACAGAGACCACAACACACTTTAACAACAGGCCTAATCGCTACACACAGCCTTTGATAGCCCTGAGAGACGTCTACAAGAGAGGCATCTGTCAACTGCTCAACAGTGTTAGATAAGAATGTGGATTCACATACATCCTCAATACACTAGCGCTCGAAAGTTTGAGGTTAAGTTTTTTTCAGTGAGCTTCATAGTTCAGTAAGGATGCATTTTTTTATCATATATATATATATATATATATATATATATACAGTAATATTGTGAAATATTAGAAATGATTTATATTTTAATGTGTTTTAAAATATATATTTATATATATAAAAAACAGTAATATTGTGAAATATTAGAAATGATTTCTATTTTAATGTGTTTTAAAATGTAATTGTTTCCTGAGATGGCAATGCTTAATTTTCAACAGCCATTACTTCAGTCTTCAGTATCACATGATGCTTCAGAAATCATTCTAATATGATGATTTGGTGCTCAAGAAACATGCATTATTATTATAAATGTTGAAAACAGTTGTGCTGCTTAATGTTTTTCAGGATTGCTTGATTAATAGAAAGGTCAAATGTATTTGAAAAAAGACATCTTTTGTAACATTATAAATGTCTTTACTGTCAATATAAAGCATCCTTGTTGAATAAAAGTATAATCTCACTTACTCTAAACTATTGAATGGCATACATGTTTTGAAAATGTTTTTTTTTTTTTATGCGTTACATTTATGCATCTTCTGTACTGCCAAATCACAGGTCAACATTAAAATGCTGCCACCTCAAAAAACTTGAAAAAAAACCTCAAAATGACAGATTTCATGTGAGGCAAATCAAATGCCATTGGCTTTCATGCATCTTGTGACTGCAACATGCCAAAGTGTTGATTTATTGTTTTGAATTAGTGACTGTCATGACAAAAATGCCTTTTTGCTCCTTTCCTCACACAAAGCTCTGAAGAATTGGATTATTGCACACAAGCCATATGCACTACTTTATTTATTTATTTTTGTTTATTTATTTGTATATTTATCTGCTCGATGCTTTGCTGTATTGTTGTGCAGTGGTTAAGATATCTACATGTAACAGAAGAATGTAGTTGTACCAATATGTTTATAATACAAAGCTAATACAGCATTTACATGCACTTCTTCTATTCACTTCTGGTTTAAAAAAGTTGTAAATAAAGATTATTGGAGTACGTTTCATAGATTTCTGAATCAGTATTCCAACTGAGGCAAATTTTGTCAAATTCATCTCTCTTTAGGGGGGCACATTTGCCCCCGAACTTGAATATTCTATTCTATATCTATCATAAACCCAACTGGTCCCTTTTTTAAGAATATGCTAGACAATCATCTCATTTCTTTCATGTCTACATGTTCACCGCAAGCATGAATGCATCTTATTGGCAAAAGCCAATTTTTAAGGCAGATATTTACTTCAGCCATATGTGTGAGACAGATGTGTGCAATATTTTAGTGACGGCGTCACTCTGTGTGCACATTCGTTACACATCAGTCAGTCTCATGGCCCACATCCAGGTGGTTAAGACTATCTACTACACAACTGTAATTATTCTACTCTTCTATCCCAGCACAGACGTCCAGAGTCCTCTGGAAAAACAGCAGTATTGATTACAGCGTCTTCAGTCCAAACCCCCGTGCTCTTCTACCAGCTTCACGCCAAGCACTAAAATAGGCAGTGTACATTTCGCGCTCGATTCTCAGCGCGCTATTCTAAGACCAGCCGTTCTTCCTGACCTGAACAGAGGAGAGAGGGCCTACGAATTAGCATCTGCCCAACAAAATGCACACCAACTCTGGATCAATATTGACTTTTCTTCACTCTGGCAACTTGAATACCCTTCAAAGCGATCTTATACGGATAGCTTAATGCCAATAAAGCGCAGGTGCCAGAAGATATATTTTCCAACACGCACGGAAACAACCTCTTCCTAGTCTGAAATGTATCTTTGTATTAGTGTCTGTCATTTAGATCTGTTATTTGGAGAGATAATTGTCAGCATGGGCCATGTGCTTCCGGATACTGTGACTCACCAATAACAGTGACAGTTTCATTTCTGAAGGCTTGTCTGTGTGGGACGCCTTTTAAGGCACAGAAAGTGTGTGGAAATCGGAAATATTTCTAGAGATCCTTTCCATATTTGAAACATTTTAATGCAACATTCATCAGGAGATTCAGGAGGTGAGGAAACAGAACAGACAGGCTACTTATGTGGCTAATTTTCTGATTGGGTAACGATTACAGCCTTGCAGCGAAACCAAGTAAATCAAAATCAAAATAAATTAGCGCTAAAAAAAATCTACCTTAGTCCCCGGACTCACCCAAATCAGCCTAATGTAGCAAGTAAGATTTATACAACTGCCTTATTTTATAGCACAGAACAGACCTGGAAGGCAGGACTTCTATTACGTTGACTGTAAATCCATAGCACAAATTACATCCCTCTAATAAAACGATGATATTGAAGTCATCCAACACACATAATTGGCAGGGGTGTCAGACTGAAACTCATGACTGCTCTGTAATGCATGCTGCGAATGGGGAGAGTGCTCTTGTTAATTGTCTAGAGGAAGCAGAGGCAGTAAGTTGGATGAAATCCCGCCCCACTGTTGCGCCCCAGACATGCTTCACACATTTATAATGCACTCGAAAGATGCATTTGGTACCGCAGATGTATTGATCATCTGCCATCATCTTAATTGGCCTTTATTGCCATCAGATACCTAGACAATACTTTCACCTCTCTAATAGTTTGATGATCTCATTGTTGAATTGTTTGTTTGCCTCTATCACAGTTCGCTCTTCCATATCTTCTCGCTCATTAGGCAATGATGCATGCTGGTTCATAAGCTAAATGAGACCCTCTACTGTTAGAGATAAGGCTGTTATGACTGCTGAGACCCCCATCACCCTGGTACCACTGCCCTGCTGAACTGGATCAGATGTCAGCGGTCTTTCCACCAATTAACACAGTAGAACGATCCTGGGGCCTAATTAGGAACCCTGACATTTGACTTCACTTTAAAAATGACGTACTGAAGGGACTGGGGACATTTAGCATGTCCTACTGTGGCACTTTTCAACTCGCTGTGAAATACTTTCCAGGTGAAAATTTAATAAGACTGAGCAAAATGTGTGAGCAAAAATATGTAGCATCAGTTTTCCTCAAGCTACTTATTGTTGTTAAACCTCTGGAGAGTTATAAGGATTTAGGGCAGCACTACTCAATGACTTTTTTTGTGGCTGCAGTGTTAAAATTCCTGCTATAGCAGTGGTACAAAACGTGATTTTAAACACCAAGCAGAAAACTTAAACCTTGCAAACTGTAGCTGAGAAAATTTCATTTATAATAATGTTAGGGTTTTTTGCATGGATGCCAGACTTTTTATTCTTTTTTTTTTAATCACATTTTTTGTGTCCATCATGTTTAATTCGGTTGAAATTTAATTTAACAAATTAAATGAAGTGAAATGAATCAAGTAAGAGTAAAGTACCTTTTTGATAGTAGTTAATT
This sequence comes from Sinocyclocheilus rhinocerous, assembly GCF_001515625.1. Classification (NCBI taxonomy): domain Eukaryota; kingdom Metazoa; phylum Chordata; class Actinopteri; order Cypriniformes; family Cyprinidae; genus Sinocyclocheilus; species Sinocyclocheilus rhinocerous. The sequence goes on from NW_015652169.1 coordinate 6,991, forward strand.
CACAGAATTATTAAAAGTAAAACTGGCAGGTTCTGTAATACACAACGATAATAAACTAAATATTAAGTAGCACAACATGGATAATAATAAGAAATGTTTCTTGAGCACCAAATCAGCATATTAGAGTGATTTCTTTTTGATTTCATTTGGAGTAATGACTGCTAATAATTAGGCCTTGCAATCACAGGAATAAATTACATTTTAAAATATATTAAAATAGAAAACATTTATTTTAAATGTTTATATTATTTCACAGTATTACTGTTTTTGCTGTATTTTTTTAACAGTAGCGTACATTAAATGTTTTGGGGTTTATTTTCCAGAAACATTTGCCATTTTATGATATAAACTGTTACCATGATTTAAAATTAATCATACTGTAAGAGTTTGGTCATTCTGCATACCACACATTTACTGCTTGCCTCATTAACATAAAATAATTACCATTATAAAGTATGCGTGTGCAAAAAGAGATCCGGTTTAAGGTCCCTAAGCTTTCCAAAGTTGTGTAGTGCTGATTAAATGTTTGCAATGTTTCATGCTCTGAAAATTGAAATGCAGATGATTTGTGATTCATTCAGTCTTGTGTTTTGGCATCTCAGAGGAGCAGTGACACTGCTAATTATTTTATTGGCTCTTTCTGGTTGGATTGTATTGAATACATGGTTTTCCTGTTGATGACTCGTCAGCTGATCAGATCAGTGAGGCTGAAACTTGCAATGATTTTACAAAGCTCACTTTATACACAAACTCAAGAATTGATTTATGCTGCTTTCAAAATAAATATCCTTAATTAAAATGTGCAAATGCAACACAGTTCTTGCATATGTTTTTACAAATGTATTGCTTTGCAGTCTGTTTATTTGTGTAAAATGAAAGGTATGTAATCATTTTGCTCAGTTGAAATTAGCTTAAACATGACATTGCTGTAAATGCAACTACCTACAGTGCATTTAAAGGAAATTAAATTAAAGGACCAGTTCATCCAAAAAGGAAAATTTGCTGAAAATGTACCCACCCTCTAGCCACACGAGATGTAGATGAGTTTTTTGTTTTTTTTTCATCAGAACAGATTTGGAGAAATGTAGCATTACATCACTTGCTCACAAATGGATCCTCTGCAGTGAATGGGTGCCGTCAGAATGAGAGTCCAAACAGTTGATAAAAACATCACAATAATCATCACAACTCCAGTCCACTAATTAACATCTTCTGAAATGGAAAGCTGCTTGTTTGTAAGAAGCAAATCCATAATTTAAAGCCTTTTAACTTTAAACCAGTTTCTGGCCAAACCATAATAACGATTCCTCCACTGAAAAAGTCCATCATCTGTACTCCTCTCACATCAAAAAAAAAAAAATGTATAGAATTGTTTTAAATTCTTTTACTTGTAAACAGTGCTTGATCTGTGCATATTTCTCTTCTGATTCAGACAAGACAACTTTTTCACTGGAGACAGTACTATTATGGATAGAGGACTCTTATTTTAACCAGAAACAACGGTTTGAAGAAAGGTCAGTAAATGATTCATTAATTTATTACAAACATGCAGCTTTTCACTTCACAAAATTTAAATTAATGGGCTGGAGTCATGCATTTATTTAGCATTTTGAACTCTCATTTGTTTATCTGATGGCACCCATTCACTGCATAGGATCCATTGGTGAGCAAGTGATGTAATGCGTCAGAATTTCTCCAAATCTGTTCTGATGAAGAATCAAACTCATCTACATCTTGGATAGCCTGAAGGTGAGTACATTTTCATCAAATGTAAAAAAAATGTTTTATCAACTATTCTTTTAGCGGCAAGCGATTAATTTGAGTTGCATCACAACTTATACTCAAAAAGTATTTGAGTAGCCTATAGTTCAAAGAATGTTCAATAAAATCCCATTTCCAGTGTGTGCAACCACTGCTCAGAATTGAAATTTAGCCAACACCATTTTTTTGTATGGTGAATCTATTTTTGTCTTCTTAAAATCTGTGTTTTGCATATATTTTGGAACTACATTACTTGCCTTGTATTACAAGGTCAGTTCCATGTAGCACTCCCTTGTGCATCGATCGCACTGTGACCCAATCCCTATATTTGTCGTAAGGCAAATAAGCCACACTGCATGAGTCCCCGGTTTGTTTAGTATGCCTTGAGCGGTCTTCAGCTTGCGAAGGATCTCAGTGGAGGCTGGGGCCACTCGTAACCACTGACCTTTCACAGACCTCTCAGCATTTTCCCCACACTGTTATTTCTTTGTCTTGCTTGTGTTCCACTGAAAAGGAATCTATTATTTATTTAACTCTGGTGCGGGCAGAATGTTTTATACATTAGTCTTCGCTGACTGCACACACAGGGTGAAGGATCAATCTGAAAGGCAGTCCCTCTCAGCTGAGCTGTCTTACACACAGCCATATGAGTCATTTAACAGCAGCGGCGGTTTTTAATCGAAATAAAAATTAAGAAATTGATTTGGGTGTTGTATTAACCTAATTTTGTGAATGGCTTTTAATGTGCTTTTAATGGCTTTTAATAATGTAACATAAATGTGTACAGTTATAGGCATAAAAGGGTTTATTGTTTTTGTACATGTAAATTTTTAGTGTATGCATATGCACTGATATTACAGTTGTGATAGTTCTGATTGCTCATAATTGGACGATATTAAAATGTATATAAATATGTGAAATAATTCTTTAAAAATAACAATTATAAACAAAACACAAAAAATTTCAATATTTTAAAGTGTTTCAAGAAAATTAAGCCATACTAACATTATATGGTATTGCAATAAATAAATAAATAAGTTAATAAATAAATAAATCCCTGTGTCTAATAGTTTTTTCTCATTACAAATTAAATATATGCATAACACTTTTATGTATATACAGTATATACACATAAATATATAATATAAATATACATATATAACATAACAAATTATTTACAGATATATGTTTCTCTAGATATATTTTTCTCTTTATTTTTTATGAGCATGACCAATTAAATACTCGATATCAACTAATACCAATAAACTCATAAATGAAAAGGTACTGTGCATCTCTGACTCAAAGAAAAGCAGCCTATGTTGTTTGTGTTAGTTTTTGATTATATAAATTTGTATACATCTTATACTGTATATTTAATATAGACCACAATCCAGTTTTAGAGAGTTTTAGAGAGTTTTGTACACAGCAAATTTTCACTTATGTACTTAGTGCCAACATTATTTTTACATAGTTGTGAAGGACTTGGTAGCACTGTTTTCAGAGTGCTGTTTTAAATCACTGTGTCAAAAGGTGTTTACAGGCTTTGGGCCATAACGGCACACCTCACCTATTTTTAAAACATACATATATTACATTTCTGCCAGCATATCCACAGGGGCATAACAGGTTGTGAGATGACAACCAAAATTGTATGCCTTACCCATCATCTCAGTGGCTGTAAAACCGTCCTAAACGTACACACACACACACACACACACACACAAAGACAGATATAACATCACATAAACTCCATGCTGATTCTGACACGGAATAAAGTCATTTTGCAGTGAAAGTTTAACTATTTATGAAGATATCAAATTGTCCAGTAGCGTCTAGCGGATCTCCTTCAGTCGAACACAAATTGCATGTCTGTCAGAGATTTTTGCTCTCTCCCTGCCCTACCATGACTGATGCCACTAAAGTCAGACGGCTTGTCCTCCTCGAATCAATCTTGCTTTAAGGCGCTCAGCTTGGTGACAGGCCAGATTGTGAAAAATGTCTGCTGCAAGCCAGTCTGACTTGCTTCCTCCCAGGCCTCTCGTTCTTTCTAGATGTAAAGGACTGAGTGTGATTTATTGGCCCATGCTGTGTGTGTGGTATCTGGATATTTGTAGGCTGATTCAGCCGTGTGCACTTATCAGTGCTCTGGAGCTGGAAATGTGGCATGAATGTGACTGTAAACACAATTCCTGCCTACAACTACAGGCCTTGCCTCATTAGACTGTGTAAATGAAGGCTTCTCCACGCTCGGGTCAGGAGGCAGGACACGTCGAGCAAGCCACTGAGACGCTGGTACATGCACAAATGCGAAATAGCAATGATATCCTAACTCGGACCTCATTTTTTTGTTGCTAAACCCCCATAAATAAGTACACGGTGACTTTTGGTAAATGTTAGGCAGGCGGGACTTTAATCAATCTTCTCTGCTGGAGTATTACAATAAAAAACAGAAGCTCAAATGCTTCACATGTACTTTTTAATTAAATATGCTGTTAATTAGTTTGAAATGTTTACCAACAAAGCGTTCAGGTTTCAAAGTGTCGCGGCTCTTTCATCCTGAATTGTTGGTTTAAGGGAGGGGTCTGCAGTAGGGTTTGATAGTTAATTACTGGCACATGAAACAGGATGGGTCGGGTGCTTTGATATCTGCAAACCAGTGGGGCGGCAGCGGGGGTCTTAGCCCTGGCACGGGGCATCGCTCGGAGTATCAGGGGTCTGCTTGGGTCACACGGCTCATCCCAGTGCTTCAGTGTCTGTCTTCACGTCGTAACAGTTCTGTGCCAAGTCTTGAGCAGGGAAAAAACCATGTGAGCCCAGAGACTGTCAGTACCACGGACAGTTCCCTCACTGCATGAGCGCCTTCCCATCATACTCTATGATACACAGTGAGTTAGGTGATGGAAATTGTCCAAACACAGTGAGATACAAGTGTCTGTTTTGCATTTTTAGCATAATAATCTAATAATAGCCTTATTATTATTATTACAATTTATATATGCATTTAAATAAAAACATGTTTAATGTTTATATTTATGTATATAGGTACAGTATATATGTATGTCTGTAATATGTTCTGTATATATTTACATATAATTAATAATTTGTATGAAATTATAATATTTAATTAATATATAATTATATTTACAGTTTTTTACGATTGCTTACACACTAAAATTAAACTTTTCCAACAATTAGCAAAACCTTACACTCAAGGAGCAAAACACAAGGCTAGATTTGCACAACTGTAAGCACATTGTCAGCTTCACAC
>NW_015652169.1:12075-21216 GCF_001515625.1 Sinocyclocheilus rhinocerous
TGTGTGTGTACTGTGTATGTTTATTATGTATATATAAATACACACTCAAACAGTATATATTTAGAAATAAATTACATGTATTTACATGTATATATTTATATTCATATAATTTATAATATATATAAATATATTTAATATATAAACATAACATATTTTTCTTAAATATATACATGCATGTGTGTGTATTTATATATACATAATAAATATATACAGTACACACACATATATTATGTAAACAAAAACTTTTATTTTGGATGCGATTAATTGCGGTTAATCGTTTGACAGCACTATAGTAAATCCAAAAAATTGAATACATAAATGTAAACTGTGAAATATATAGTTATAATTTTGACTATATAATTGTAAATTGGAATACATTTATAAAACCTGAATATATAAATGCAAATCTGAATATATATATGGTCTACATCTCAACTTATATATATCTTTATTATCAGTAAGTGGAAAAATCAGTGATGTGTTTTTGTGCATGCTGTACAGGGGAACAGATAGGTTAGATTTTGCCAACTAAATGAACAGACACAATATAACAGTTAAAGTGACACCTAAATTATTCATACCAAATTATCGTTTTCAATAGCTGTCTTAAATGTTACATTTCTCTGTGAGGTTCGTAATAAATGTTTTTGTTTTGTGTGGTAACTTGCTTGCACATTGTGAAATACTGGTTTGGAACAGAGTGAATCTGGGCATCACATGGTCAGGGCAGTTTGGATGGCCTTTATGTCACCAGGCTATGCCTGGTCTTCGCAGGAAACCTGTGATGACACTTCTGCTTTGTGGAGATCCACCAGGGCTGTGCTAGATTACTCTGGGCTTGCGATGAGATCAGACATTAGTCACTGACATCCTGACAAGGTCAGCCAGAATGGCCAGTGCCAAACTGGACTCCACAGTGAGAATTCTCACCACACTCGAACATTTGTCATGCTGTAGTCATCCTGCTCTTCATGGAGATTCGTTGTGACCAGAAGTCGTGATGCAGTCATTATTGGTGGCTTACAATATTTTGCAGATGATGGATGATGGATTGGATGATGGATGGATGTTTTACAAGCCAGGTGTGATTGAACTTAAACCTGGAATGAATCAGGTCTAATGCATGCTATTGGAAAAAGTGAAAATACTAGAAAATACTCAAATTATCCAGGGATGGACTGGACATAGAATATATTTATGTATGTGTGGGTGCAGTTGGTTGTGATGGGCCAGCTGTTTTCAGTCCCACTCCATCCCTGCAGTCATCATACATATTGCAACCGAAAATAGATAATCTCAAAGTAGAAACACTATTGAATCACCTTGCAGAGACAAAAACGCGAGACTCGCTTCTAACGTCAGAGGAGTCCAAACAAAAAAGATTCCCACCTACTGCAGTTTTTAAAGTAAAACAAAGCCTTACTTGAACCATCAACATTACTCCAGCACAAGAAGCACTCAGACATGAAAGAACCAAAGAACAGAGGAGAAAAAAAAACATAATTCTTCAGAGAGGGAAGTTCACCTTGGCTGTATACGTGCCTTCTGTGTCCCAAAGCACAAATATGGAACAGGTCAGTTATAACTGAGTCTAAAATTCATGAACCACAGTGAAATGAAATGAGTCAAAAAGAGAGTGAAAAACACATCAACTAGAAAGCATAGTAAAAAGTCTGGTCTGTTATTTGTCTGTGAGATTTAATAAAAATGTAGTGGAAGCAGAGAATATATTTAGAATAAATTTACATAATTCTATACAAATGGGGAAAATGCAAGACATGGACGTCACTAGAGAATCAAAATTCAATTTATTACAAAAAACTGAGTGCGTGTCTGTGTGTTTGTGTGTAAAGGGTTATTTGTTAATTGTTTGCTTTTGTTGTAGTATTTATTACAGTATTTACCAGTTTTTCCTAAGTTTAACTTTAAAAGTAAAAAAAAGTTGAAGTATAATCATGTGAGGCAGACAATGGTGTTTTAATTCATCTCATTTCATAGCCTCAGGCTGTGCTCAAAAATGTATTCTTTTGAGGGATATTTTGTTTTGCATCTTAACTCAGGCAGTGTTTGTACATATATAGAGGTGCTTGATAATGGGGTCATTGACATCATGGCTCTCAAAGGCAGAAGAAACTCCTGTTTTAGTACTAATTAAAATAGTTGACTGCACACTGTTCTCTCTCTAACAATGTGTGTGCCACCCCACATCAAAAGTAATTGTTCCCCATACATCACTCTATGCACACACGACAGACTAATTATTATTTGGCTACATGGAAACAATGTTTCATACCTCCGTTGAGATCCTACCAATTTTGTCAACCAACTAATTTATTTATTTATTTTAAACTCCCACAAATTTTGTCAGTCAACTTCTTTTTTCAGAACGTTTATTTATTCATTTATTGGAATAATATACACTAATTGTTCACAATAACATCTGGAATGTGCATTTAGACAGCAACTACTAACTACGGTTAATTTTGATGTCATGGTGATTTTGGTTTTGGGACGGCTCTTTTTGGCATGTAAATGGCTCCGGTTTGTGTGCAGTAAGTAATGAAATAAAGTTCCTTCAGGGTTTGTGTTAGCAATAACGGGTATTAGCATATTAAATTTCACCTTGGAGAAGCGGAACTAATATCCATTATTAGCGTATGTGCAGGATCAGCCATGGGAATGACTTTGGTATATGCGTGTGCCTTTCAGACAAACAGCCTTCCTGCCAAGTCAGGCAGATGCACGCAGATTCTCTATATATTTCGATGACTTCTTTCACTGGCACAATGCTGCCAATGGCCCTGAGCTCTGGCTCCAAGCTTCAGAAGAGTGAGTCACAATACCCCAGCTACACAGTCATCTCCCTGCGCTCCACAGTGACAGCAGGCCTGTACTGCAAGGTGAACAGTCTGGACCAACATGAAGAGAAACATTATTGTCTGTCTTTTAATTACTCTCAAGATAAAAAATGGGAGGAGGAGGAGGAGAGAGTTTCCGGGCAACTTGTCCATCTGTTCATCTATAAATTGGACAACGATTCTACAATTTGTGAATCCTAATTTTTGAGTTATTTATTGCTCTAACAATATACATATACTTGGAAGTTTATACTAAAAGTTTGATGTACATGAACTTCTGATTGTCTAGTGTAATAAAATTAAGCATATATTCACAATACAGCATTGCCTTTTAGAAACAGCAGCCTTTTAATAAAAATATTAAAGACACAAATTTTCATTAAAACAATATTTAATGAACTCTGCAAAGTGGCAGAGATGTTAAATTAAAATAATAAAAAAATAAAAACATTTTATTAGAACAAATTTTTAATTTATTAATATATATATAAAATATATATTTTCAAAAAAACGTTGTCCTTTCATTATGCCTATAAGTTATTTTTGTGAAAATTTTGAGGGCTTTTTGACATTAAAAAAAATGAACTTTTATTACAGTAAAACATTGACTTTATATTAACTTTACATTGTGCTGTTTAATTCTGCAAATGGGTAAAAATCATTAATGATTATTAATGAGTAATTAAAAGACATATAAGGATGATGATGATTTTAAATGTAGCATATATGTAATAATATATATAGATGGTAATTTAACAGTCTTCTTTAGCTTTAGAAGAATGACAATATATTACAAAAAAAACCTGATTATTTAATTTTGGAATCAATATGTTGCTTTTATAATATTGTGCTGAATATTTTTCACACATAGCAGGTTCTGTATACATGAACGTGTTTTGCTGTCTTTATACATTACAGTTATCATCATCATCATGCATGAGAGTCCTTAGCATTAAAAGTTTGAAAACCCCTGTGCCAGAAAATACAGTGTAATATAGCAAAAAACAAAGAAATCAGTGATGACAATCAAAATAGTCAAGTATTATGCTACATATCCTAGTTCGGATTCACTCCAGTGATATTTAATTATAAAGTGATAAAGGAAGAGGTCTAACCGATGATATTGCAATATGACACTTGACGAGTGTTTTCAATATTGTATCTCTCGATTCTAATATTGAACAGCTATATAGCACAGTATATTAGATGAGCTTAACAAGCCGAGGCATTCCGTCCATGCATAGGTGTAATACTTTGATGAATGTGTGCGCTCTGGAATGTTCCACCGGAATAATAATCGTCACACCAATCCAGCTCCATCACCCTGCTTGTGTTGCACGGTTTCCGTGGAAACAGGTTATTGCTACCAGGAACAAAGATACTCTCCAAGGGCAAATGCGCTGACTTCAACAGGTTTCATGCCTACACTTCTTGTCAAGACCTCCCCAGAAAGAGAAAAGAAAAGATTAATGGAGTCATTTTGTCTACAGCACGTTTATTGCCCCTTTGCCCGAAGATAATGGTCATATGGTTGCACCTGCGCTGTTTTCTACACCCCAGATCCTTCTAGTTGATATCAAGCTGTGAATGCCTTGTTTTCAGAAAGCAATGGTGTCATCTCTTGTCGGTTGGTTTGTGCTACTAGATTTGCAAAGTGGAGAAGATGTTCATTAAATGCAATTCCGGGGAATTGTATAATAACAGTTTTTAGACTTTCAAAATATTTCCATAAATTGCTATAACATTTAATGAACGTGTGTTCTTGCAAATAAAGGCAGGATGAAAATTAACTGGGAAAAAACACAAGTCAATATGCTGCTTTCTGAATTTCTCTCTGCAGTCCCAGGTGCTGTACTTGCTCAGCATGAGGTGAGCAGTTTGTCAGCTCTGACTGTGGTTCTCATCGCTTGGCTCAGAGTAATTTCAATCTGTTCGACAGCTTTATCATCCGGCTTGTGTTAACATGAGGAGTGATTTGTGCATTGTGGGATTCTGTCTGGGCTGCGTGTCTGGACTACACAGATGATTTCAGATATAAACAAAAGCTTGCTTTATTGATTTTTGAAATGTCAGATTTTTTTTAGAAAAAAGAGAAAACATGTTTCATACAAGGAAAAAGCTGTGTAATTATACTAAACAGCTCATTATAATGGGTAAATTCAGTTTGCGATTCAGTAGCGTAGCATAAGTAGCAAACAAAATGTTTTTTCCCCATTGATTAGCAGTATAAATGAAAACTCTGTTTTTCAGCAAATTTGTAGCACACAGAGCATATGCAGTTACATAGTGTTTCTAGCTTTATTGAAAATGTAGTCCGAATTTATCTGCTGTACTGTTAACCCAATTGAGATTGTTTTTGAGCTGGATAAATACTGCTGTGGTTACAGAATTAAATAAAAAATCTGATAAATGATATTGCCCCTCAAAATAGCTTTGGTGTAGACAGACCTTTTTGTACCATAGCTAACCACTTTTTTAAAAAGGAAGTTTAACTGAAGTTTAACTACTTTAAAGTATTTGTTGCTTGGGAAGCTACAGTTGTAAAATTGTGATAAAACAGAAGTAGCAATAGATTTTTCTTCTGTGTTGTGAAGTGTAACAGGTTATTGAAAAAGAAAAAAAAAGTGTTCAGAGCAGGAACTTGATTTTCTCCATCGGTTGTTGATTGGATTTTGAGAAGTGGGTGTTGGATTTAAAACTGAATGCAAGCTTGTAGGCAATTGTGAAGAGGTTAAAGCCGACTACATGATTGGACTAATAGAAGAGGTGCAATTGTAGCTAAACTTGGCCCAAATTGATCTCTTGTGCTTAGTTTATGTGTGATTGTAGCAGTTTCATCAGTGAATAATGGATGAAAGCATTAGAGGTTGTTTTTTTATATATGTGTGAAAGCAACAGGTTCGTTTGAACTCAGTCAGTGTAGAAAATCCTGCACTTTTTTTAACTTCAAAACACATCAGCTTCTCTTCCTCAAGTCTAGCTTTACTCCAAATATTACGAGTCGTGATTTTAGTGTGGGGACGAGTGGGTGTGAGAGAGAGAGCGAGAGTAAGTGCCTGAGTGCAGTTGGGGTGGGGGTGGGGGGTGTTCGGTTTTCTCTGATGTAAAATGTATGTAGGGGCGCACTGGGATTATATTTAATTAAGCACTCCGAAAGCAGTTATTAGATGATATCCAATTTATTCAGAACAAAACTATTATCTATTTATTCAGAAAAAAAGATTAGCTCATTCTTCAAGATTAATGTCAGATGTGTGTTTCTTAAAAGCCATCAGATAGACATAACCTTTAAGTGAGCCATTAGGATTATATTAAAAGACTAATTTCTTGAAGTACCACCAAGGATGAATTACTTAAAAGTGAGAATGGATAATGTTGTTGAAAGCTCTCACCACAGATTTTATTAAATTAAAAGCACAAAATGTTTTCATTAAAAGTTTTTTCATAAATTAGAAAAATGGTTAATATTCAGATTTGAATGTAATGGAACAATTTGCAAAATTTGGCATTTTGTAATATTATTTCATGTGTTTTCATAAGTATGGGGTTTATTTATTTAGAAAGGAGTTAAGAGTTTATTTTTAAATAAATGGGTCACACATTATTTTAAGGTCCAATTATCACTATTTACAAACCATTATCTATGAATTTTGCTTCAATAAACTCCTAATTTGCTGCTTATTAATAGTTAGTAAGGTAGTTGTTAAGTTTAGGTATTGGGGATTAGGGATGTAATATGGTGATGCAGAATATGTGCTTTATAAGTACTAATAAACAGCCAATATGTTAATAATAGGTATGCTAATATGCTAGTTAATAGTGAGAATTGGTCTCTATACTAAAGTGTTACCAATAAATGCCAATCTTTTGAACTTTCTATTCATCAAAGAATCCTGGGGAAAGATGTATCATGATTTTTTACAAAATATTAAGCAGCAACAACTGTTTTCATAATAGTAAGAAGAAGAAATAAGAAGAAACTCTTGACTCTCCTGAATGTGTGGCAAAGACTGACATAGAAGAGAAGAAATTGTTGAATAAAGTCATTATTTTGGTTTTCTTTGCACACAAAAAGTATTCCTGTAGCTTCATAAAATTGCGGTTGAACCACTGATGTCTCATGGACTATTTTAACAATGTCCTTACTACCTTTCTGGGTCTTGAACGTGTCAGTTGCGTTGCTGTCTATGCAGGGTCAGAAAGCTCTCGGATTTCATCAAAAATATCTTAATTTGTGTTCCTTAGATGAACGAAGGTCTTACGGGTTTGGAACGACAAGAGGGTGAGTAATTAATGACAGAATTTTCATTTTTGGGTGAACTATCCCTTTAAGGTTTTATGAACTGGATCATGTGATTAATTGAAAAGATCTGACTCAAAAGAATGATTCATTCACATATCAGGCATCACTATTTCTCTAATGAACTCTCGTCAAGGAGATCTAGAGTTGAATTTCAGTGAATAACAGCTTAAATGCCAATTTATTTCTCACATAAAGCAATCATGTGGCTTTAGAAGAAATATTTTCAAGATATACTTGGAATACTGGAATAATTTTGAAGCTTAAAACCCTCAATCCCAAATTACTGACCATCTAAAGAGTGACCAGTACAATTCTTCAAACTTTTTCTTTTGCGTTTAGGTTTCCAACAACAAAAGTGAATAAAAAATTGCCTAATTTTCATTTTGTGCCTGTAAGAAACTGCTTATGTACAATCCATCACACACACTTGCCCTCAACACCAGTTGTAAAGTTGGCAAGGAAACTGAAATAAACATGTACTAAGGTATAAACTTTCATCCATTCAAATGTGACTACTATGCTGCAAACTTGATGGCAGCCAAAAGGCGATGGAACAACGGTAATTATACATTTTCTTAATCATACACACACATACACAACTGTGCCATAATTAATGGTAAGGTCTCATTAAGCCCAACAGGCACAAAACTACTTGCCAAGAATCACCAAATACATCCAGAATCCGAGCTCTCTGATGATTCGCGTGTTAATTTCAATCTCGAGCGAACGGTGTGAGGAGCGTGATGATGCTGATTATGCTTAGAGTGAATAACCAAGCAGTCATTAGCTTAGTGCTGTATACCCCTTCGTCTGGAAATCTGTCATGACAGCCATGTTGCAGTGAATCACAGTTTGAAGCTAATCATTCAAATAAAGGGCGTGTTTTAAACGCAGCATAGATGGAGGACTATGCCACTGTCACTGCTATCAAAACTCGTCCCAGTATTTCAAAGTACATTTAAAAGAACCACTGAATATCAGGAAACAGACTTTCATCCTTAATTAGCTCATGTATTGCACATTGAACATATTGTGGCTTGCAGGAATTCAGGCAGTCAACTTAGCAGTGAGCCGCACGCAGCAGGACCAGGATGTCCATTTCAGGATTGGCCATTAGCGTCACCTCACAGCGGAGGTAGACTTCGCCTTCTCGTCTGAAGATGAGCTGGATCTTTAATCACGCAATTCTCACTCCTATAAATATATAAATGCACTGATGCAGTGAAAATGTGATGATTATATCATCTTTGTCTATAAATAGTTAGCAGTACCCAACCTAAGATGGTTTGCCGGTTTTAGCTGGTTTAAGCTGGCCTGGATGGTTAGTTCTACCTGACACATGCATTTCAGGATCGGAATTAAATATTATTGTATTGATTACTGAATACTGTGCAGTATATACTGTATACTTCTTACTATTAAAACAAATAGTATGTAAAACATTATCCATGACAATATACGAATATCAAGTTGTCATCTCCAGTTTTTTAAATCTTGAATAATTATCAAAAAGATGAAAAATATTTGTCATTTCACAGATATTACACTACCCAACACAGTATGCTCTGTATAATTCATATTTTGACAAATGTAGGGTTTCTATGCATACAATACAAAAACATGCATACTATGGACAGTATGTGTATTGTATGCATATTTTTATCACAGCAGAAATAGTATGAGTAGTGTAGTAGTGTCTGTTCCGAACACAGCCCAGGTCAAGCTTCTACGAATGTGCTAAGATGAATAAGTTGTGTCCCAAATGTATTACTGTACACTATACATTACGTTCTCTGTCATCTACTGTACTATATATAAGTATTTAATATATAAGCATTTAGCTTTTTTACTATACAAAAGTGTTAGAATGTTTCGATTCAAAAGAAATGCACCTAACGTGCAATGCTATTTAGCTATTTTGGTACACATATAATAAAGCTTGTGTGTGTGTGTTTATATACACACACACACACACACACA
>NW_015652169.1:21381-25680 GCF_001515625.1 Sinocyclocheilus rhinocerous
GTTTTCTTTGCACACAAAAAGTATTCCTGTAGCTTCATAAAATTGCGGTTGAACCACTGATGTCTCATGGACTATTTTAACAATGTCCTTACTACCTTTCTGGGTCTTGAACGTGTCAGTTGCGTTGCTGTCTATGCAGGGTCAGAAAGCTCTCGGATTTCATCAAAAATATCTTAATTTGTGTTCCTTAGATGAACGAAGGTCTTACGGGTTTGGAACGACAAGAGGGTGAGTAATTAATGACAGAATTTTCATTTTTGGGTAAACTATGCCTTTAAGACTGGAGTAATGGCTGCTGAAAATTCAGCTTTGCCATCACAGGAATAAATTACATTTTAAAATGTTACAAATATTTCACAATATTACTGTTTTACTCTATTGCGATTAAATATATATAGCCTTGGTGAGCAAAAGATGAGCAAAAACATTAAATACTCATTTGACAGAAATTAACAGACAAAATTGGAATGCAGTCTAATGACATAAACACACAATGGCAGAATGCATGACCTCCATGACCATCTGATCTAAGAGAAGTGGGCTGGCATGTTGACATCTCACTTTACTTCAGTAAGTAACACGTTGTTTTTGTATAACACTAAAGTATCTTTGAAACTTTTCTAATAGCAGCGATCTAAGTTAATTGATTGCAACAGCTGATACCAGGTTGTTGTAGGCAGACAGATAGAGATGTCATTTATGCCCTAAAAACAGCTAGGTGAAAGACGAGATGAGCTTTTCTTGATAGACATGTCAGAAGAAAGAGTTTCTGTTGTGAGTCACTGACTACTTTCAACAGGATTCGATGTGTTTGTGTGGTTACTGTTCATCGACGTGAGATCCTGTCTTACATTTTGTAAATGTCCCAACAACTTGTTTTTTTGAACAATGGATGGTTCCTACAGCAAAGGCCTCAAATGATGTGAATCAGTATGCACATGTGATTCTCCTATAGATTCAGTTGTGTTTTTTTTAGGATCCTGATTTGGATCCAGTTACCAGAAGGGCGGCTGGCCGGTGTGACGTGGATGTGACACACGGACCCAAGATGGTCTGGTATCGTGAGCTGTCTGCTGGAGTGGCACTGTCATTTCACAAATGTCCTGGGACATCAGCTGCTATATAGACTCATCATGCATAATACAAGAGGGTGCATTTGGCCCCCAAATAGCACTGATAATGAATTATTTAAAGGCCATTTGCAGAAAATATATAAATATTGCCAAGCAGTTGATGCAATGGGAAAACGACAATGCGTAGTAAAGATGTCAGATCCTACATATGTATATGGATTACAAACACATTTACCACAGTGGCTACCTTGGGAATCTGTTAGAGGAAATGACTTCCATAATCACCCATGAATGCTTTTATGATCATTATGCACACCAGATAATATTCGCAGTGTGATATAGAGAGACTCCAAGTTCAGCAGCAAATACATTTATTTTTATTACTAATCTCCATTGTAATGAATGTATTTTGTTATATGCATAAGTTTCTTTAATGATCTATTGTTAGACCAAACAAATCAAGTTCATCGACTTTGACTAGTGGTTTAAGATATGCATTATTAAAGGAAAACTAATCATTATTTTCAGAATCAATGACAATAAAAATTATTATTATTTTTTAAAATTCTCTTTCCGGAAGGAAACATTCACAGCTAATAGACATCTGAAAGAAATTAGTTAGGGGATTTTATTTTATGGTTTTTGGAAATGTTCTTTCTTAATTCGTTTGGAGTCGCATTTGCTTATGCATATTTTATGAGATGTGATATTGAGAGTTGGGCACAGTCTCCATCATGTCAGATTTCTTATTTTTCTTATTTAGATTAGAATTGCTGGATGTGCTGGAACCATTTAAATGTAGTTGTTAAGAATGTTTTTAAATAATATTGCCACTCTAAGAAATGCTGGATTAAAAACAACCCAAGTTGGGTTAAATATGGACAAACCCAGCGATTGGGTTGTTTTGATCCAGGGATTGGGTTAAATGTTTGACCAACCTGCTGGGCAGTTTTTTTTTTTTTTAACTCAACTATTGTTTAAAAATGACTGTATGGCTGGCTTAATATGAACCCAAAATAATTCACATATACACATAATTACCAGGCATCAGTAATAATCAAAAGGTGAACATTTATTAATAAGAAATTGAATAAATGTTTATTATTTATTAAACTTATTAATAAATGTTCCTTTATTATATATATTAATAAATGTTAATTTTGGATTCATTTTAAGCAAGAAATATAGTAATTTTTAAACAATAATACTACCCAGCAGGTTGGGTTAAACATTTAACCAAAACAACCCAATCGCTGAGTTAGTCCATATTTAACCCAACTTGGGTTGTTTTTAACTCGGCATTTTTTTAGAATGTTGGCTGACTGTGTTAATTTAAACATTAAATAGATAGTTCACCCCAAAATGAAATATGTGTCATCATTTACTCACCCTCATGACATTCCAAACCTATATGACTCTATTTCTTCTGTGGAACATTGAAGGTATTTTGTAGA
Organism: Sinocyclocheilus rhinocerous; assembly: GCF_001515625.1. Lineage (NCBI taxonomy): Eukaryota > Metazoa > Chordata > Actinopteri > Cypriniformes > Cyprinidae > Sinocyclocheilus > Sinocyclocheilus rhinocerous. Next base: position 23,909 of record NW_015652169.1, read on the forward strand.
ATGTTGGTAACCAACAGTTTTGACAATGACAATGACAATGACAATGACAATTTATTTATATAGCACAATTAATTACAACTTCCGTCGAGCAATGTGCTTTCCAGTAAGTCATTAAAACAGAAAAACACACAACAAACAAACAGAAAAGTTATAAAATCAAACAAATATCCCATCAGCCATACGCTTTAGAAAATAAAAATGTCTTTAGCCTGGACTTAAAAATATTAAGAGTTAAAAAATATAAAAAAATATTGACGTACATTTCATTTAGAAAAAATATATTAAAAAATTTGTTTTTAGTAAACAATCAGCTCAGTTCTTTGATGTAACTTGTGGTTTGTTTTTTTTCTGCAGTAGGAAATTCAACACAACTCTCAAATGAGTGAGTTTTTGTGCTAATAGCCTTGAGCAAGTTGGATCTGCCGAGAAGTGATTGACATTTGATCCGCACGGTCTCGGCTCAGGTACCCTGGCTGAATCATAAAATTCATTCATTGAGCCTCAGACCCCTGCAGATGATTCCTGGCACATGTAGTGTACTAAACTCAAGCCCTCGGCTATAGGGATTGCTCTTCTGACTTCATCACGCTTAACCCACACTTTGTATGCAGGACTTGAGTTGGCGGGAAATGTCTTGTTTTGGTCTAATGAACGTCCCCTTGAAATTCCAAACAAGACTGTGTCCTCAGGGATTCGTGATTCCGATCAAGTGCAATATGCCCCACGCGCAGATACGCTCCCACACGTTCTAAGAGCTGTGGTGATGAATTATTTAACGGACCAGTAAACACAGAGGAGAACATCGAGGCTGAGAGGGGGGAAAGGAATTGCTTGTAGGTGAGGGCTCTTGTTCAAAATCACAGTATATGTCACAACCCAAATGCTACAATGAATAAACCTCGCGTTCAGCAAAGTACACCAGGCTGCCCTTCCAGGATCGGGTTACCGGCACCCATACCATTTATTGCTCGCTATAGCTATGATGTAATCCAAAGCTAATGGCCTGAATTTTCTATTAAGTTAACCTTTCTGTCTGGAAGATGGATCTTATTTAGCTGTTTTGAGCCTTGGCTTTGTGTATTTAGCGATAGGGTGCGGTTGAGGTTTCCACAAAAGTCTCCTTTGTGGTAGGCCTATTGGCTATTTTCTTGTTGTTTTGTTTGGCGTACCCCATCTCCTCAATCTGCAATGTGTAACAAATGTGAGATCACTTGAGGTGTGTGCCTAATCTAAACTATCAGGGGACCCAGAAATCTAATTTTCCATGTTGACCAAGTCATCAATGGTCCAGATGATTAAAGGCTTTAATTTATTCAGTGTCTTCTGCCATCTCGTTCATTAAATATTAAACGGCTAGCTGTCCTATTGCATCAGGCTCACATCCACAATCAAGAGCATACATTACTGCGGGGGACTTTATAAAGCCAATCAAAGTGTTGATCTTTTTTATAAATCAAATTTGTAGACCACTTAGTTCCCTCTGAGTTACTGATGAACGTTTGCTGTTTCATGAAGCCTCATTCATTAAAACGCTCCTGTCGTACAAATCGTTTTTAAGAATTATACTAGCCTGGTGTATCTAAATGTATTGTTGTTATTTTCTTCATTTAATTTCATTTATTTCTAAACTTTTTGGTAAATAACGATTGTAAAGATATGTACGCTCGCTATATATATATATATATATCTCGTACTGACCCGAATATAAGACGATGTTTTTTTCTTGGAAATACATCTGAAAAAACGCGGTCGTCTTATATTCAGGGTCTAGA
>NW_015652169.1:25834-25944 GCF_001515625.1 Sinocyclocheilus rhinocerous
CAGATTTGAAAAGATTGAACTTCTACTGTTAATAAGATTTTGGTAGGCTACTATTAAATGGATAGCCTAAATAGCCTAAATCAGATGGGCTACCTGTTTTTTTTTTTTAT